>NC_136485.1:180276976-180476976 GCF_053919585.1 Euprymna scolopes | reverse complement strand
TTTATTTATATATATATATTATTTTTAATTTATTTATATATATATATTATTTTTAATTTATTTATATATATTATTTTTAATTTATTTATATATATATATTATTTTTAATTTATTTATATATATATATTATTTTTAATTTATTTATATATATATATTATTTTTAATTTATTTATATATATATATTATTTTTAATTTATTTATATATATATATTATTTTTAATTTATTTATATATATATATTATTTTTAATTTATTTATATATATATATTATTTTTAATTTATTTATATATATATATATATATATATATATATATATGTATATATATTAGAGAGAGAGAGAGAGGAAAATTCAAAGATTCAAAGATGGAGTAACTAAAAGAAAACGCAATTACAACTTCACTTCTGATTTTCGGATTTTGTAATCATGCCATATTCCTTTATTTTCTTCATAAAAATAAAACTACATGATTAATGTATATGATTTTTAGAACATGACATTTTCATTTTGTCACGTATACATGCATCATACAGATTTTTCTTTAATGTTGTTTTTAACATTGGAGGAATTTTGGACAAGCACCCAATTTTTCTATTCTCGTTGTGCTACTGCCAGATTCGTTTTCATTTGATAATATCACCATGTGTTTTGTGTTCCATACAGTTGATAATTTAAAAAGTTAAAGATCCCATTGTTGTTAGAACAACAGCATAATGAAAAAAATAGATAAGATAGCATTGCATGCTGTTCCTCTCTACATCTGATATAAATTGTATAGTAACTGTGTCAGGAGTGCCATATTATATGGTAGGTAATGCTGAGCCCTCAACTAATCCTCTCTTGCTCAAGCACAATTATAAACATGAACCAGATGGTTTGCATGTTTATTGGGTTGCATGTTTGTGGTCAATAGGAATTACATGTTTAATTCTTTTTCTGTTTCGACGTTTGTAGAAAATCCGTATTTTTATCTCCCCATTGACATGCAAATTAACCTACGTTCAAATGACTCCAAGTCAACAAAAAGAATCTTCTGCCCAATGAATACCATCTTTTTATATGCTCAAATTTGACTGCGTTTTAATTTGCACATGTCACCTTTTCGTTTCATATCAGTCGGGTTTCGAGGTTGAGTATCAATGACTTTTTACAATACGCACATGCTACTCTTGGACGATTGTTTCTATGACTGTTATCCCACCCCTCTCTGATCTCATAATCATACAAGCAACATCCCAACAGTGATCGCTTTTGTCGGGTACTCCTTATCAGAAGTAGAGCTTCTTTAGGAGCATTTGCTTCCACTCCTGCCTCGTGTAAATCGTCTGGCTAAGTTTCATCATCGTTGTATAATAATCTCTCTGATTACAACTGCTACACCACCAGACAAAACTGGCCCGTGCTCCACTGGCAGATAAAACTGACCCACAATACAACGTTAATTCTAAAAATTTCTAAACTTAACAATACAGGCCTCAAAAGTCAGACTCGATTCGTAATTCAATCTTTTCATGAAAATAACAAATTTTAAAGTCTGGCATGCGAATTAACATTCAAAATTCTTCTTTAGAATGATGAATCTTCAAAGTTTAACTTGCATATGCAAATAAAAAATTCTCCATAGTCGAACAAATTATCACAAAGCCCAATCTTCGAATGCGTATTTAAACTTCTCTGTAGCATAGCGAAGTTTCGCAAAGTTCGGCTTTTGAATACATATTTAAAATTATCCACAGTTAGATGAATTTTCACTTTGACTTTCAAATGTGCATTTAACATTCAACCGAATCATATTTTAATATATTCATTTCACAACAACAATCTTTTAAAAAATTCAACCGAATCCTACAAGTACTGCCAATTAAAAAACAAAAAAGGTTCGACTCACTTTAGTTGCATCAACCTTCGGCCATCTTTAGTTAAGGGCCAATGTACCTTCCTCCAGATACAATGGTAGCATTCAAACGACATTGTAAATTCCGATCTGTTCAGTTCGCTAGACTCTGCTAGCATCTCAACACAGCTAAGCACTGCTAGCCTCTCAAGAACACAGCTAAGCACTGCTAGCCTCTCAAGAACACAGCTAAGCACTGCTAGCCTCTCAAGAACACAGCTAAGCACTGCTAGCCTCTCAAGAACACAGCTAAGCACTGCTAGCCTCTCAAGAACACAGCTAAGCACTGCTAGCCTCTCAAGAACACAGCTAAGCACTGCTAGCCTCTCAAGAACACAGCTAAGCACTGCTAGCCTTTCAAGAACACAGCTAAGCACTGCTAGCCTCTCAAGAACACAGCTAAGCACTGCTAGCCTCTCAAGAACACAGCTAAGCACTGCTAGCCTCTCAAGAACACAGCTAAGCACTGCTAGCCTCTCAAGAACACAGCTAAGCACTGCTAGCCTTTCAAGAACACAGCTAAGCACTGCTAGCCTCTCAAGAACACAGCTAAGCACTGCTAGCCTCTCAAGAACACAGCTAAGCACTGCTAGCCTTTCAAGAACACAGCTAAGCACTGCTAGCCTCTCAAGAACACAGCTAAGCACTGCTAGCCTCTCAAGAACACAGCTAAGCACTGCTAGCCTTTCAAGAACACAGCTAAGCACTGCTAGCCTCTCAAGAACACCGCTAGGCACTGCTAGCCTCTCAAGAACACCGCTAGGCACTGCTAGCCTCTCAAGAACACAGCTAAGCACTGCTAGCTTTTCAAGAACACAGCTAAGCACTGCTAGCCTCTCAAGAACACAGCTAGCTACTGCTAGCCTCTCAAGAACACAGCTAGGTACTGGCAGTCTCTTAAAAACACAGGCACTGATAGGCTCTCAAAAACACAGTCAGACAATGCTAGCTTCCCAAACACAAAAAAGTCAGTTGAATCGTAATTTTCCATTATACTATGATGATTAGTAAAAAAAAGTCTAAGTCGAATCCTTTAATATTTCCATCTCTCGGCACTTTCAATTTTCAAATGTTCAACGCGAATCGTTTTAATCTTTTCATTTTTTGATGCTTTCAGTTTTCCAAGTTTGATGTGAATCATTTTAATCTTTCCCTTTCTCAACGCTTTCAAATTTCAAAATTCGACGCGACTCATTTAATATTTTCAATCTCTCGATGCTTTCATTTTTTAAATGCCAAAATAGCTCCTAGGGTTGAAATTAAAATTTGTCTTTGAACTGCCGAATACTATTAAACGTTCCTGCAAAGAAAAAAAAAAAGAGAAAAGTTTTTCTTCTTTACCTTGCAACGTTCTTGACACACCTACAATCCTTTTTCTTTTCCTGTTTCGGTGTTTGTAGAAAATCTGTATTTCTTCCCACTGACATGCGATTAACTGTACGTTCAAACAACTCCGCCCAGTCAACAAAAAGAATCTGCCCAATGGAACGAGATACCGTCTTTTTATATGCCCAAATCCCACTGCATCTTAATTTGCATACGTCACCTTTTTTTTTCCTATTGGTTAGGTTTTGGGGTTGAGCACCAATGACTTTTTACAATATGCACACGCCATCTGTGAACGTTTGTTTCTATGACTGTTGTCACTAATTATTTCTATTTTTAGTTTAGTAAAAAAACTGACAAGTATTATAATTGAGTGTGTTATAAATTATAAGCCCCAGAAATAATGTAAAGCAAAAATGAAGTAGTATGTGTTACCTCGTTTGCAAAGAATTTCCGATATGGTTCGTGGAATGTCTCATGTGGTCGCACATAATGATGGCCATATGCAAATTTATCGTCTCTGAAAATAAAAACACAAGTTCAATAAGTTTCTTTCTATTTCTTTGTTTCACATTTTATTTGTAAGAAATACTTTCAAAGTATATCATTTGATTCAGTAACAATAAAATACCTTGCTCCGAAATTTTAATATTAACTTTACTTAAAAAAATATTTTTACTGTATTCATCAGCTAACAGGTTGTAAAAAAACAAAAACTCTTGAGTGTAAAATCATTCTGGGAATAGAAAAATGTAGTTTCAAACAAAAATGAATGATAGTATAAATCCGTTTAGAGAAGCGTTCCCAGTCAAAGATTTGTTTCAGTTAATATCAACAAAAATATAGTTGTCTTCTCGTTTTGAAATGGAAACGATATCACTGAAAAGTTCAACAAGTTTCAGTCATTTCACAAAGCTATTCTGACATTTGATTGGCTTACTTTTATCACACATGGTTATAAATAGAATTGGCCAAAAATATTGCAACAAAAACCAAAAAGAAAACTATAAAATAAACCAGATACTTTTAAAATGCATTCAATCTGTGCATTTAGCATTCATCATGTCATCATTAAATATCATATAAATTAGCTTGCTTCTAAATTTTACAAAAGTTATGGTAACGTTTAACAGTTGTGGTCATAGAAGAATACAAGAAAAATTCTGTATAGGTATTAAAAATTATTTTACATTTTTGTTATACATTAATGAGAAATCATTTCTATCTAAAACCCGTCTAATATTATGCATGCAAAATTGAGAAAATCATGCTTGCAATGCGTCAACATTATATTAATGAGCTAAATCAAACGAAAATGACCACCAAATTTGATCTGATGAGTTTATCGAAAAACAAAATTTGAATTTCAACTGAAAATGATTGCTCATTTAATAATATTTATTAATCTATATATATATATATATTTTTTACACAATGGTCACCACTTATCAAGGCCCGGAAGCCACTCAGGGATAAGGGTTATTGCAAGTACAGTACGTTAGTGTGGAGATTTGATGAAGTGTTTACTTAAGGGGGCGGTTCATTAGGAATTTGTTAACGTTGGACTTGAACACATCCAAGTTGTAGTCAGGTGGAAAGCAGGCAGACGGAACAGAGTTCCGCAGGCATGCAGTTCTAAGAAAGAAGCTTTGTTCATGGAATCCATGTTTTGATTTAGGCACAGATAAAGAGTGGGGGAAATTTTTCACAGTGGATTCAGCTAGACGGGTGTTTTTCGTGAAAGATTGACAAGGGGGGACCACAGATTGGAGTTCAGACGAGCACCTGCCATGGAAATAATGATAAAACAAGGATAGGCTTGCAACGTCTCTTCTGTGGGAGAGAGGTTACAGGGTAGAGAAAAGGGTATCCCCCACTAAACCACGAAGTCTATTTTGTACTCTGTCAAGGCAGGATAGGCTGTTTTTAGCAGCTCCTGTCCAGATATGGCAGCAGTATTCCATCCTTGGATGTACTTGGCTTTTATATAGATAGAGAATTGCATCAGTAGTGAAATATCTTCTGGAGCAGTAGAAGGATCCCACCATCTTTCCAATGACCTTGGCAACAGACTTGATGTACGTGTTCCATTTTAGATCAGGAGTAAAGGACAAACCCAGAAGCTTGTCAAACCACGGGGCTTCTCCTAGACGAGAGCCATCCATTTTAATTGATGCCAGATGAGGATCAGAGCGTTGATGATGTAAAGATAGGAGTTTGGTTTTAGATGCATTAAAGGTAACCAGCCACGTCTTCCCCCACTGAACCACGCGCTTGAGATCAGAGGAGAGAGAATCAGAGAGAACTTTGTCATTTACAGCCTTTGATGTGTTGCCGTAGATGGTCGTGTCATCAGCATAGATGTCAACGAATGATTTTAGTATGTGTTTAGGGAGGTCATTGATGTAGATCAGGAAAAGAGTTGGGCCCAAGATTGACCCTTGAGGGACTCCAGTATTAATACTGCAGGCCTCTGATTTTTGTCCATCGACCACTACTCTTATGAGCCTATCGGAGAGGAATGATTTAATGATTGAGAAAACATTTCCAGTTATACCATAGCTGGAAATCTTGTGAAGTAGGCCCTTATACCATACCTTGTCGAAGGCCTTTGATATGTCAAGAGCAATTGCCCTAGAAAGGAAGCCTTTGTCAAGAGATTCACTAATCCTGTGAGATATAACCGTTAGCACATCTGCGGTAGATCTTGCAGAACGGAAACCATATTGTGTGTCACTAAGAAGATTGTTTCTGCTGAGGTGGTTTACTATTTCTCTATTTAATATGGATTCCAGCAACTTACTCATAACACACAGGAGTCTTATTGGTCTGTACTGAGAGGGAGATGACTTATCACTTGAATTCTTAAATACAGGGCATACTGATGAGGTTTTCCAGGGAGTCAGAAAGCACTTCTCCTTAAGGCAACGCTTAAACAGTTTCGTAAGTATGGGAGCAAGTTCTGGTTGAAGCTTTTTTAACACTATAATTGGGATGCCATCAGGGCCAGTTGCTTTACTGGAATCAAGGTTCTTGATTAGCTTGGCAACCTCATGCACAGATATTTGTATGTTACCTAGCGTGTTCTGTGTTATAGGAGGAAATATGGGGAGTTGATGGCCTTCGTCACATAGGGTAGAATTAGATGCAAAGTTCTTGGCAAATAGTTTGGCCTGTCTATTAATATGATTGCGTGTGTGTCCTTTTATCCGGGCCGTTTAATTGTTATGTTCTATTTCAACTTTACCAAGAATTCTTCATAAGTTTTGGTTTCGATTTCAACTATAGCTGATGGCACTTAATCATCTATTTTTTTATATAAATAATTTTATCAAGAATTCTTCATAAGTTTTGGTTTCGGTTATGGCTGAAAAAACTCAAATTATATAAACATATATATATTTTTTTTTCATAAGTTTTTATTTTGGTTTCGATTCAAGCTAATGCACCCAAGTCATATGGATATATTTTTTTATTTTTGAAATTGCAACTTTATAATATTTAAAAATCGATAGAACATTAACTCTATAATATACGAAATCTGCAAGAATTAAAATATCATATTTCAGCGTACTTTATGACCGGGTTTTACTGGGCGTTCATGCTAGCTTAGATAAATACTTTTGCAGCTTTAACAAAAGAGCTACAATAATATCAGAGTGTCTTCATTTACACTGAACATCTACAGAATGTCAACATCAATATATCACATATGAATGAGTCTCCTGTGGAATTTTCACAGGTCCCGCTAGTAAATATTAGTAATATATGAGGAGCCAAGTTTCCAGACATTTTTTTGTATGGACACTTTTATTGATAGTACACACATGAAACTCTAGTCCTTGTCAAAGTAATCTCCTCCGGCTGCAATGCACTTATTGTACTGTTCCAACAACTTCTGGAAGGCCTCATGGAAGTCCTCTTGTGTGAGTGTGTTAATGACCTTCGTCACAGCCTCTTTCATCTCCTCAATTGTCTCATAACAACAGCCTCTTAGATTTTCCTTGAGCTTAGGGAATAACCAAAAGCTACAGGGAGCAAGGTCTGGACTATAGGGAAGGTGAGGAACTTATCTTGGTCAAATAGTTTTTGACAAGGAAGGAGTTGTGGACTGGTGCATTGTCCTGGTGGAAATGCCACTGATCTGATTTGAAAAGTACTAGTCTCTTTTGACGGAATCTCTTATTGAACTCCTTAAAACCTCAACATAGTATTTTTTGTTGACTGTCTGTCCAGTGAGAACCCAGTGCAGGTAGATCATGCATGTGCTGTCAAAAAAAGGGATCATAAGTTTCTGGGTGAATTTGCTCTGTCTGACATCTATTGGCTACCTTGCTGCTTTGGTATTCCTACCTCTTTTGCATTATTATAAATTGAAAAATTAAAAAAAAAAATTAAAACATCTTTTTACAATCCAAAAAAAACAAAAAAAAAACAGGAAAGTAAAAACACTACTGGGAAATGCTGTAACAAAAAAAATGTAATATAATTTACTTTGAAATGATTTTGTTTTTAAAAATATCTTATAAAAAATATTTTAGTCTTTACTTTGGAATGTTCTTTTTTCTTTTCAGAATAATTATCCAAAATATTTTATTTTTAGAAAAAATATCTGGAAAAATGAAATAAAAAAAAAAAAAGCGCGTACGTGGTCCTCCTCTGGTGCTGCATATGAGATGACGCCACAAAAAATAGTGAAGAAATGTTGAATGTGAGAAGTGTAAAGGGCCAAGGTTGCCTTCACATTTTCGCCAAGTTTCAGAAAAATCAAATGGATGGGGCAAAAGTTATGGGGTAAAAAGTGTCATTTTTAGCAATTCTGGGGCATTTGTGACCCCTTTTGAGTTCCTGGGAATGCCGAATCCTAGTGAAAATGGACAAACGACGCCTTAAGACATATATATTTGAATTCAGCACCATGGAAAACTACTATATAGACATACATATAAAGTTCTTGAGTAATACGAAAAAAGAGCTCCAAAAAGGCATGTTTTTTTAGCCAGTCCCAGAGGGATGCGAACCAGAATTTTGCCAGGGTCACCCGTACTGAATTTATATTAAGAACAATGACCTCCACATTTTGGCCAAGTTTCAGGAAAATCTAATGGATAGATCAAATGCTATGGGGCAAAAAGTGTCATTTTTTTTACCTCTGGGGATGCTGAATCCCAGTGTAAATGGATAATGGTGCAGTTTAGAGGCCTTAACACATGTATATTTGAGTTGACCACCATGAAAAACCACAATATAGTCAGACATATCAAGTTTTTGTTGAGAAATATGAAAAAAAGAGCCACAAAAAGAGGCGTTTTTAGCACTAAAATCCCTGGGGACGCGAACCAGAATTTTGCCAAGGTCACCCATACTGGATTTATATTAAGAACAATAATGGATGGATCAAAAGTTATGGGGCAAAATGTGTCATTTTTTGGCCATTTTGGGGGATTTTTGACTTCTTAAGCCCCTGGGGGCGCAACGGGAATTTTTGTAAAAAAATTTTTTTTTTTTACTGTGTATTTAATGAAATACAATTTGTGGCAAAATTTCAGAAAAAACTAATGGATGATTATATGGCAATAGTCCAGACTAACGGATGCACGGAACCATGAACGCCACCGAAAACATAAATCGGGGGACCAAAAAAAAAGAAAGAAAAAAAAAAAAGACCAATTAAACCTGCAAGAAAAATAAAGAATTGTGGAATTCTGAATACCAATTCATTAGAGTATTTATAATATAAAATAAACATCTGAAATATTTCACATCTAAAGTGTTTTATTCTAGCAAAAACAACTGAAAAGATCAATTAATGTTAACTTCTCAATTATAAGGAATCTGGAAACCATTACGTAAAACATTTTCCCGCTAGGAAATATTAGTAATATATGTTATATACATATATATATATAAGGTATGTTTTCTTGATATACAATGGCATGACTTCTACTAAATAAAAAATGAAATTTAAAATAGCATAAGTTTATTAAATTTAACTAAAACTATTTTACAATTAAAAAAAAAAAATAATAATGAAACAAAAATGGAAGTAAAAAAAAAAGGGCAACGTTGTAATAACAAAAACATAATCTAATTTTTCTTGACTTTTCTTTGTTTCAAGTAAATTCACTCACTTTTCGTTTTTCCATAGCCGCTCCACCCTGAAAATATCTAATTTATCAGGACTGATGTTGGACAGAAGACGATAAGATGTTCGAACAGGTGTTCCGTCAGAGCTTCTCTTCAGTAGATTGTCTCGCATTACATAGACACAATCTCCAACATGGACTTGCATATCATCTCGCATCAAAGTCATATAATATGTATTACGAGGAGTGGCATCTGACGGCTGAGGAACCATGAGAATCTCCTACAAAAAAGACAAAACATTCATGTGCAAACAGAAAGAATGATGGAGAGAAAACAGTCAGGGTGTGGTTGATGTATGAAAATGAAAGTATACTTGGAAATAGTAAATGTTCTGGTTCTTATTTAAAATTTGACTTGATTTAAAAAGAAATCAATACAGAAAAACCTTTAAGATATATGTACTCGTACAGAAACGACTTTCTTTCCTACCTACTTAGACTAAGATGGAGAACAACTTGAAGTTTTTAGCATGTTCTGCTACATTAGTGATGTCAATGGAAAGAAGTGTGTGGGTGTGTGTGTGGGGGAGGCTGTTATGACATTACAACTGTTAGGATGAGATCAGCATAAAAAAAAACTTTAAAGAGCTCTTCTCCATCATTACATGTTATGGATTCTCCCTGCACAACAAAAGTTACTTCTACAATTCTTGTGTAAAGAGTGTTCTTTTCTATGTTAGTAAGATATGGCCTGTTACTTTTGAGGATATAGCCAAATTAGCTTGGAGTGATCATGCCATGATTTGCTGGATCTGTGCCTCGAAACTCTATACATTTGTTGAGGTCTAGACTGAGTTTAGTCAGTGTCAAGGAAGTCCTGGTACGGTCACCTTCAGATTACGATTATTTTTTTTATTCTTGATTCATAACATTTCGACTGATATAGCTAGCAGCATCTTTTTATTTAGAGTCCAACTTAACAAAACAAAACAAAATGATGTATGTAATTAAGCAAATACTTTTTTATATACAAAATCACTTTTACGATTTCTAGCAATTTTTAAAACAATTGTATCCATTTTAAGGCTGATTTTGATCTTTTTAAGTCGAATTGAGTTAATTTTTTTTTTATTACATTTTCACCCCAAACAAGGCACATTGCCACTTTGGTGTAGGGGGCTACTATCAGGGGCAGCAACTGTGGGGGCACTATGTTGGGATTTGGGCAGCAAGATGTCGGTTCACGTTACACTTGAACTTCTGCATGTCAGTACAGTTAGGGAAGCAGGGACCTGGAATGGAATTCCAGAGTCTAGCGGTTCTGGGGAAGAAACTACTGGAGTAGAAAGATATTTTACATCTCTACTGTGTGGGAGTGGGATTTAGCTGCCTGTCGGATTTGTCGAGGGTGTCTACGTCGTGGGCGCACAAGTGTCTGCAGTTCGTCAGAGCATTCACCATTAAAATACTTGTAGAACAGGCAGAGGGATGCAATATTTCGTCGATTGGGACAGAGGCTGAAGCTTAGATGCCAGTTCAGGGCCTGTCAGATTGGCGACTCTCTTTTGAACCTCGTCTAGGAGTGAGAGACTAGCAAGAGATGCACCAGCTCAAATGTGACAACAATACTCCATACATGGGCGAATGGTGGCCTTATAGAGGTACAAGATACTTTCAGGTGTCAGTAGTTTTCTAGCACGGTAGAGAGAGCCTACCTTTTTCACAGCGGCCCTGGCAATGTTTTCAATATAATTGTTCCAACTCATGTTTCCTGTGAACGTTAGGCCAAGCAGTTTGAAAGATGTACTCCCAGACAGGGAGTCACTGGCCATTGCTATTGGTGGCAGAGAAGATTTCTTGTAATTATTGAAGGAAACCAGTTTAGTCTTGGCAGCATTGAATGTGACCATCCATTTATGTCCCCATTCCACTACAGATTGGAGGTCATCCTCTAGTGTTTTTGCCATTTCTTTAGATATGTGTTCCTTTGTTTTCCTGTCATGCCTGTTATAGAGTGTGGTATCATCAGTATATATACCCATCTCAGAGGCAGTTTTGTCGGGGAGGTCATTAATAAATATTAGGAACAATAGAGGTCCAAGAATAGACCCCTAAGGCACTCCCGCATTTATATCACACTGTTTAGATGTTTGATCGTCGAGGACAACCTGGATTTTTCTCTTATCTAAGAAGGATTTAATTATGTTAAGTATTCTACCAGTGATACCGTATGATTTAATTTTCCTGAGGAGACCCTCATACCATACCCTGTTAAAAGCCTTAGATATATCTAGAGCTACCGCTCTGCCCTCCCCCGCTTTGTCCAGTGAATGGTATATACATTCAGAGATTACAGTGAGGATGTCTGCTGTGGAACGGGCTTGTCTAAATCCACATTGTTTGTCAGTCAGAAGTTTAGCATCTGTAAGGTGTCGGACTAGAGCATGGTTAATTATGGTCTCAAATATTTTGGCAAAAAGTGGGAGGAGGCTAATGGGGCGATAATTTGATGGGTCAGTTCTTTCGCTTTTGTTTTACGGCATATCAACCTTTTTCAGGTTATTTAATGCCGAATCCAGTGATTTTGAAGAACAATTTTTTAATAGAGTATATTTGTTTTTTTTTTAAGTCAGTTTCTATTTAACCCATAGTTGGGACCCTAACAGGTACTACCAGTCCGGGTCAGAGTGGACCTGGGAGCAATTGCAATTAAAGGATGGCTCCACACTTTCCAAAGCCCGCAAGCTGGGGCCTCACCATCAGATATAGTTTAAAGTCATATCCAGGACTGTTGTATAAAGGATTCTTTTTAAATTTTTTAATAAAGGCAAATTTTTTTAAGATATGAGAATATGGTGTGGGGATTGATTTTATCGAATAACTCTTTAATATTGTTTTCTTTGTAGAATCGATTGCTTGCTGTTACAAAATCAGTACATTCAATTAATATGTGTTTTATTGTGAGTGGTGTTTGACAAGGTATACAGATGGGTTGGCTTTCTTTTTTTAGGAGATATGAGTGGGTTAAGTGGGTATGGCCTATTTTTATTCTTGTTAGTTTGATTTCTTCTTTTCTGTTTAGTTGTGTATTTTGTTCTTGTTTTTTAATTTTTGGCATGATTTCGTGAAGTTTGTTGTTAGGGTGTTTATTCCAGTAAGTTTACCATTTCTCTATTGTATATGCGTTGATATGTCTTTTTAGATCTATGTATGGAATTTTAAAAATTGTCATCGATTGGGAGGTTTAAGGCGTTTATTGCTGTGGAATTTGCTAATTTGTTACCTTTGATACCAGAATGGCTCGGTATCCAGCAGAAAATGATTTCTTTTTTACTGCTTAATTCAGTTAATTTTTTAGTAATTTTGCTATCAGGGGGTTGTCTATCTGGCTTTATGATAAAAATTTGATTTTCTTAATAAAAAATAAAATACTTGTTCAATTTACATAACTTTTAGAATATGACATCTTTGTTGCATTACCGGTATGTACATCATAAAGATTTTTCTGTATTTAAAAATTTTTTTTATTAAGTTGAATTTTAAATAAGAACCGGACACCTTCAACACATAAAAAAATTGGGAATCTTTCTCTTGAATTCAAACAATAAATAATGAATGAAATGAACAAAATTTGATTACTTATGAGGGTGCATTATTACAAGGATCAAAATGGGATGAGTAGATATTAGTGTTGGGATTATTAATTGAAAATTGGAACTTTGGAGGGTAGACAAATTTATGAATCATGTTAAATGTTGAGACATTATGTTCAACAAAGATGGCGGTAGTAAATCAAATCGGCGAAGAATCAATGCAGTCACGATCAGCAGTGGTTCAGTCGTTCAAGATTGAGGTTGACAGCGAACTGACTTGAATCCAAAATTCGATATTTTTAGAATGAAGTCAGAGGTTTCTCATTAGTTGATTGTCCTAACCGTAGTTATAAATAAGATCGTCCATAGCACTGGGGTCATACCTCATTAGTAGTCCAAAACATTTTAACAGTTTCCGATGCTAGAAACAATTTTTTTTCTTTTGTTTGTTTTTTGTTTAAAACTTAATTTTCTATTCACAGAACTACTTATTAAATGATAAATATTGCCTTTAAATTACCAATAAAAGTAAAATCTAGAGGTCATCTCCACTTCCCGTAAGGGTATTTTAGGTTTGTGACAATATATGCACATATTAGTTTTTATAGTAATCTAAAAATAAAACAAACACAACTCTACAGTTAAATATTTGGAGATTTTAAAAGAATCGATAATTGTATCAGAACTGGGAATTTAGAAAACAATCAGTAATTGTATTGAAATGGTCCCATCAATCATCTTTCTCTGTATATATACATAAAAGTGACTTTGTCTGTGTGAGGAACGACCTCTACCAAACTCCTCTTTCAATTTTTGATCTACAGACTAAAGCATAGTATATAAGGGATTTGAACTTGTGTAACAAATTTGGTCTTTAGCTGGTAAAAATAGCTGCCAAGGGGCCAAAATTGGAAAAAAATTTCAACTTGACACATGTAAATCAACTAAATATGTTATTTCTATGCATGTGCAAATATATATTTATATCTTTAACAACATAATTTCTTTTTTAGATTTTTGTATGCATATGGATTTAGGTCAGATGGTAATGAATAAGGCTGGCGAGCTATATGTTTTGGTTTTGATTCTAACTGATGACATACAAGTCATTTTTTTTTTTAATTTTTAAATCACCAGTATATATTGGGTACAATATAATAATCAATAGAGTATTGGTACTATAATAATAAATACAAAATCTACATGAATTAAAATATCATATTTAAGCACATTTTATGACCGGGCCATGCTGGGGTAGGGGGACACTTCTATATATTGGGTACAATATAATAATAAAGTGCATAAGTACTCTATTATTATATTGTACCTAATATATAGAAGTGTCCCCCTACCCCAGCATGGCCCGGTCATAAAATGTGCTTAAATATGATATTTTAATTCATGTAGATTTTGTATTTATTATTATAGTGCCAATACTCTATTGATTATTATATATTACTTACATATTACATTAATATTTCAGCATGGTACAATGAGTACTTATGCACTTATTGTACCATGCTGAAATATTAATGTTATCATTTAGAAAGCCATTCTTAACATGAAGAGGGGAGGGTATTTTGGAACTATTCTGTACTTTCACCTAACAATTTAATAAAAAGATATTATTAAAAACTGGAATTAAACTTGAAAACACTATTAAAAAAATAGCACGATACAATAAGTGTATAAGCACTATAAATAGAGAATTGGTTCGATAATAGTTATAAATACAAAATTTACATAAATTAAAATATCATATTTAAGTGTATTTTACAACTGGGTAACACTGGCTAGCTTGCTAGGCAATATATATATTACAAGGATCAAAAGTAGTGGGGGTAGGTATACTAGAATGGGAAAAAAAGTTTATCTTACCTTGGGATAATAACGTGGATCACATTGTTCACACAGGTAATTTGCGACATTACCTTTAACCCCCATACAATCACAATGTTGCCAAATCTGAAAAGTACAAAGTTATTCATATTTTTTTTTTACACAAAATAAACCATCAAATATTACTCAAAGCACATTTATACACATCAGAAAAAAACAATAAAATTTATGTTAAATAATTACTCATATTTTATTGCATTCACAGGAAACACATTTTAAAAAATTTTCTTAAAGCCTAATTGTGCAGATTTAAGGAATGCAGTTTTCAGTAAATTTACTTGCACTCTAACTCTTAGACAACACTCCAAAAAGTAGTCTTAAATCTAATAGGTTCCACACTAATGACCAAGCTTCAACTTCTGTCCCATCGCCACAATGTCACATCTGTGCCCCCCCCCCATCAACACACATACTCCCAACTATCCTGACAAGCAGCAATCCACAACTTCACTGTTGAGGTTCCTATATGTTGAAAAGACTTCTATTCTATTATTTTCTTCCTATAGACTGCCAAACTTTGGAATTCTCTGACTGTACTGACATATAGAAGTTTAAATATAATGTGAACAGACATTTCATTGCTCAACTACCCACAGTTCTCCATTTGACACAATCCCAAATAGTAATCACCGGCATTCAAGTGGCACTATGCCTTGTTTGAAGTGAAAAAAAAAAGTCAATCATTATAAAATCACAAGCTGTTGTTTAAAATTCATTTGCATAGACAGTTCTATTAATTTTCTAAATTAAATATGAAATGAAAAAGGCTCAACCAAAAAGAGATTTGTCTAATGTAAATGCATAAGTTAAAAAAGGTCAAAAAGCAAAATTATTGAGTGAAAAAAAAAAAAAGGAAATACTTACAAAGCATTTTTCACACTGAATCATGAGGCCTTCATCACGATAAATGTTACAAATGCAACGGATAATTTCTTCTTCTCCTTCACCTTCTTTGTCTGAAAATAAACAGGTGAAAGAAATTTTAAAACAAAACTAAAACAAATAAAGCATGGATTGTCTCCCCTTACAATTACTATTTCTTGAATAATCAAAACAAAAATCACTAAATGTGTGGATTGTCAGCAAAAACTAATAGATATATTTGATTTGTGAAAATTTTCAGTTTTGGTCAATATATCATAGATGACAAATCCTAGTTTTCTTGGAGTAATCAAAATATGGTGCTTGTTTACATTGGTGATCTTTTAAAAGAACACATTTCAGGTGAAAACATTACATACTCACTTGTTATGGCAATATTAGTATAAATTCTAAAATTTATGAAAATAGCAAACAAGACAGATGCTCTTCTGTTATTCATAGAATTTGATTTTCTTAATTAAAAATTTGAATTCATGTGATTTTTGGAACATGATATTTTTCCGCATTATCACAGGTATGTAGACCATGCAGATATTTTTGTATTTTTGTTTTTTAATAGACGGGGGAATTCTGGACAAGGACAAGAACCAAATTCTTAAATAAAAGAATGGATTTTAACTGAAAGCAATGCAAATAATTGAAATACAAACATAAAAATAGAAAAGAACAAATTACGTTTTCGGTTGCGTATTTCAACAGGTTCCCTCGACTCTGTCTCATTCTGTGAGTTGTTAACGATATTCGTGCCCATGATTTCCTGGAGTTTGGGTAATATTCTACTCCGGGTTGTGTTGTATACTTTCCGTAAACACTGAACTTGTTTGCCCTTTTCAGTTTTACGTTTGAAGAATTTCTGAAAAATTAAAATAAAATTTTTTAAAAGTCAGATAAACAAGTGTCAAAAATGAACAAAAGGTTAACTTATACTCACACAAATATACATGCATATTGTATAATGATTGAAAGATGGCAGACATTGATATTTTGATGATGTATAAATACTGAAGCAATTCTGATTCCAACCTTGATTTAAGCGCTATAAGATACACTGTATGAACACTTCTGACAAGTAACCACCTATCCTATGGACGGTGAGGTATTGGGCATATGAAAATATTGACAATGAATACCATGATTGACTTGTAATGTCTTTTGAGGTAAAAAAAAAAAAATAATAAAAAGAGCAGAATTATAGAATTTTGGTTCTTGTCCATAATTCATCCTATTCTTAAAAAAAAAAAAGAAAGAAAAATTTATATCATGTACATACACATGACAAAACAAAACAATCATACTTCAAAAATTATGCGAATAGATCAAGTAATTATGTTTTTAAATAAAAAAAATAATTGAATTTCATGAGTATTCCAAGGAGTGACTGTTTCGTCTGACATTTTGAAAAAAAAATCTCAAGAAACAAAGGAAGATAACTCAATTTTTCATACTAAATTCATGTTGTAATGCCTACGAATTCCCATTAATCATTTAAAAATGATTTTCTTATAAAAATATAATTATGTGATCAATTTATGTGATTTTTGGTATACAATATTTTCGCTTCATCATAGATGTGTACATCATACAGATAAAAATGATTTTTAAGTTATTAATGGGAATTCGTAAACATAACATTATTCTTGCAAATTTGAATTATTCAATTATCTCCTTTTTTTCTGATTGTTTTTAAAATAGCGAACAAGATGGCCACTCTTCGATTACTCATAAAATTTGATTTAGATAAGAAATTTTAAAATAAAACTACTTGATCAATTTACATGGTTTTTGGAAGATGATATTTTTGCTTTGTGATGGCTATGTACATCATACAGATTTTTGTTTGTTAGTATAGGAGGAATTCTGGACAAGAACCAAATAATCATTTCTGAAACATTAAAACTTGATCTAAATGTTTGTTAGAATACCAAAATATTTACACCTAGCAGTAATTCTATTTTGCATAGAATAAAAGACGGAGAAGTAGGAGGGAGAGATATAAAGACAATGACTAATATCGGATTTTATCTTTTATAATATTTAAACTTTGTAGACTCATTTTTTTCTGATTCAAACAATCAAACTTGAGTTCAACTGATGACTCTAATGAGTCATATTTTTCTAGTAAAAATTTCCTACATAAAGGGCAGTTGTCGGTCTGTATGTCCAGCTAAAACTCTAAAACTATCAACCAAAACCCGCAAAGTTTATATCTTTTGGATAGGTGTTGATCTGGAGGTATAATATCTAAAATCTAGAAAAAATATTTACATTTAAAGGGGATAGTTATAAAAAATTTATATTATTATTATTATTTTCAAATACATTAAAACAAGAGCAACATTGATTGGGCAGAGGTGAAAAAAAGGATGGAATTGTGGAGGATAGACAAAGAGAGAAAGATAAAGTGATGGCTAAAAAAAGAATGATGGAGAGATATAAATTTTAATTTAAAAGCTGTTACACACACTATTTAAATTCTATTTATTTTTTTTACGCCCCCAAGCAGCATTGGGTAGTCTCGCTAGTATTTTTATATATTGTCAAAAGAGAATAGGACTAAAACTTGAAATCAAATTACAATTGTATACTGAAAAAAAAAAAAAAAAAAATCAATTTGTTTGAAAATAACGTATAATATTTTATCTGAGAGATATCCAAATATTTAATCAAATCAATCGGGGAAAGAAATAATCTACCTCTGAATTACGGAATAATTTCAAAATGTCGTTCTCAAAAGATTCCATGCTCTTGTACTGGCCAGTGTTGATATTGCTATCAATGGAATTGATATCAATGGGATCTTCAACAACTTCATAATATTCAGGATTCTTCTTTTTGGAAGGCAGAATGAACAACTGAGCAGCAAGGAAACTTCCATCGTCACCTAAAATAGTTTCAAACAAAATAAACATTATGTGACAAAATTATAGGATTGAAAGGGTTAATGCAAACATGTTCTTTTTATTTTTTTTTTTCAGAAAAAATATTTCAAATTGGAGAAAAATCGAAAATCTGTCAAGAAAGAAAATTGTTTTTCTGCTTCAGGATTTCAGGGAATAGAAAATTCTGCTGTTAAATGAAAACTGTGACATAAAACTGAACACAAAAATCAGAACTTTGAAGATGTATATATGTATGGTTGATTCTCCTTTACAGTTGCGAATGTTGGACAGTAATGAAGGCAGCTGAAAGTCATTTCAAAACAGCGGAGATTTGATTTTTAAGGCGAATTCTATGAATCTCATTGATAGAAAAGAAGACAAATGAAGTCATGTGTAAGGCAGAGCACAGCAGATCACTACTCAATACTGTCCAGGCCAGACAGTAAAAGTTCTCCAACCATTTCATGTGGGCAGATGGCTTGGAAAAAAGCTTCATGTTGGGAAAAAAAAAAAAAAAAAAAAAAAAAATCGCCGAAAAAAAAAAAAAAAAAAAGAGCAGAGGAATACAACAGAGTTCACTGACAGTCTCGACAGGGTCACTGGAAACACAACTATAGATCTCATCAGAAAAACCAAATACAGAGGGAACGGAAGATCCATGATCATTAATGTCTGCAATAACAGACCTGAAGAAGAAAACCTTGTCGGAATTGTTGTTGGGTTAGCAAACTTGCCGACAGCATTATATGAATGGGAATTGGGCCATCTGGTTTTCGTAACCAGCACAGGTCATTTAAGGTGAATGAATAGTGATGACTGATTGACTGTTGAGAGACATATCCGATAGTTTAGTAATGATTGAACAAATTACATTTTAGAAAAGTGCATTTGTTTATATGATGGTGAGTCAGGGAGAGATAAGCAGAGAACCCCTCTCCCCATTAAAGGTAACAGTAAGAGATAGAAAATTTCAATCAAATCAATTACATCTCAAATAAACACTTTGAAATAAGTGTTTTTTAGTTATTGTATTTTTATGATTAGAATAAAACATAAACAAGTAAAATGGGTCAGTAGGTTATATATTGGAACCCTATGCTAGTAAGTAGCGATTAAGTTAACTAATATGAATTTTTGTGAGGGTCACATTGTACATGTCAGGATAACCTGGCACAAATGGAAATAGACCCACCTACAGGTGACGTGATTTTTAAGTTTATTTCTCTTTCACTTGAATTTGATTCTACAATGACAAAAATTGAAAAGTCAAATCTAAATTGGCAACAGAATTACAAATTAACAAATGAGGCCAACTTATTACATAATTTGAAACTTGTCTGCAAAAAATGAATGAATTGCAATTAATGAACATTCTTTGATAATTACCGATTCTAGTAGACTTAATATATAAAATAAATTGCTTACTGATGACTCTAGTGATGACAGTCATCCACGCTAGGTGAAGCACTACCACCTTGTGTCTGTTATGGAATGTATAGCAAAGAAATGATTGATTGTAAACAACTGGTAAGAACAGTCGGATAATCTATATCACTCGCCATGCAGACGAGTTGTTTTGTTATGTTTTCATTAAAAATTTTTTTTTTTTTAATACTTGAGAGTCACCACTTATTAAGGTCCGAATCGTGTAAATTGGGTAGAATTTGATTATTTATGGGGACGGTTAACAAGAACTTGTTTATATTGGATTTGGAGGCTATCATGTTGCATTCAACTAGGAAGCAGGTCAGCAGAACAGTGTTCCACAGGCAAGCAGTTCTGGGAAAGAAGCTTTGTTCATGGAATCTGCATTTAGATTTAGGCACAGATAGAAAGTGAGGGAAATCGTTTATAGTGGTTGTAGCTAGTCAAGTGTTTGTTTTTTTTCATGTAAGTTTAGCAAGGGAGGACCATAGATTTGAGTTCAATCAAGCACTTCCCATGCTTTCATTAACAAAAAGTTCTTTACACATACTTGAGTCTTTTATCAACCTTATCTGACATCACTGCTGTTTAATCTAGTGGTTGCTATACAAATAAAGCTTCTTTTCATGTAGCAAAGGATACAAGAAGATGTGCACTGAGTTTCTTCAAGGTTTTATTTTTGAAGAGAATTAACTCATACCAGAAGGAAGTTAAAGTTCTCTTAATTATTTATTTCACTTCTTAACTGAAATGAGTGACATGCAGACAGATGTTAAGTCAGTGAAACATTTTGTATATAACGATTATCAAAGTTTTCAATATTATTAGCCAACTGCCTCACACGATCCATGACAGACTCAAATTATTTGATGCCAACTATTCGTCTTTCATAGACAGAATGATTTAAAAACCTTTTTCTTCTCTCAGTTTAAAAAAACATGAAATTATTTGTCGTCTTGATCCACACCTTTGTTTTGTCTAACTGATCTGATCTCTCATTTTGTTTTAACCTCAGATCCAACCCTTAAAATGATTTTTTTTTTTTGCAGATTTGAGCCATCATGACATGCACTCAATGTGTCTATGTCAAACTCTATACTAGCTGACCTAATCACCATTGACACAGAGTCCCTAATATAAAAATTTCACCAGTCAATGAATTTGTGCAATTGAAATCAGCCACACCTTCTCATTCATCAGTCTTATTCTGCATGTGTCATATTGATATAGATGATTTTCTCTTGTGACCTTTTGTCCATGCTACTATGGATTCTGTCATTTTTGTATGTCCTGTCTGTCATTCCCATCCGTTTTTAAAGGTTCATCCTTGGTTTGTATAATGCAACTCCTGGAGCGACCTGATTAGAAGGCCTCAGTATATTGTGCTGCAAAGTAGATAATATGTCTTTTTGCATTGCTGATTGGTTTCCTCATCCTCTTTCTATTCTTTTGGGATCTATTCACCCATGGCTGGTTCTGGCCTTTTGTTGATGGTCATTGTTCAGCCACCCAGAGGAGATATTCACTGAAGATGAAATCCAACTTGTCTCCAAACATTGTTTCTCTCACAAAACTGATTTCAAATGAGGCACTTACTTTTTTTAAACAAAAGGAATTTCTCTTGAGTGGTCAGATATTTTCAACTCTCTGTACTCCACCCTTTCTTCTAGCCAAGCAACTATCACTGTAGCATTCGTCATTCACATGCACTACATTCCTTCATTGAAAGATGTAAACAACCATTTATTGTTTCATCTTACTAGAAAAATTAATGACAGTACTCTTGAATATTTATGAAAAAGTGCAATTTGCTTAGTTGGACTACTAATGAGAGTGCTTTTCTCTGAAGAAGTGAATATATTGCCTATTTTTTTTCTTTTTAGGGGTTGAGGGGATTGTTTTTTAGTTGCCATTAGTCTTATGGTTTTGGGTTTCTGATGTTAATCTGAAATAACTTATGATTTTAGCATTCTCACTTAATCCATTTTTCTTCTGATTAAAATCGATAAATGAATGTTATATAAACATTTGCTGCACAGCTTGTGTTTACATAGTATTCATAGCACATTAGAATAGCATGCGGTGGGTTTATGTTACAGAGCACTTATTTACTTTTCTCCTACTATGAAAAGATGTGACACAAAATCGGAAGGTGGGATTAATGAGTCAACACCCCTAAAGGAGGAACACTCGGGTCCTGCAAAAATAAATCTAAATAGTCCTGTTGGCATTCCCCAGTGAGGGCACCTCAGATAACAAGTGATAAACTTATTTTCCTTGAAAGCCAGAGTACAAGGCTTACTCAGAACATTTGCCTCAGTTCTACAGCTAAAAGTCCACCGAAATAGCCCAGTTTCTGTCGGACTGATTAAAACCCAGACTGGTGTGCTACTCACATGTGATCCAGAAAATATTTGAAGAATGAAATCATTTCACTCAGCTGAATCTAATAAAACCTATACGAAGCATGACATAATCAATACAATCTAATTTTGATTTTATTCATCATAACATTAGTTTGGTTTTGGTTTGGTTTTGTTTTGGCTTAACGGCATATCAACCCTTTTCAGGTTATTCAATGCCAAACTCAGGATCATAACATTAAAAAAAATAAATAAAAATAACAGTACAAAAAAGATGACTGCAACTTGATTTGACTTACCTTTGTACTCTCGAACCGCACACATAATTTCTCTGCACATCTGAGCTAATTTAGCCATCTTGGTCAGTTCACTGTTTTCATCAGCCATCGCTAAACGTCTACAATTTAAATGACACAAAAATTGAACTTGAAATTATTTCATTTAAGTGTTTGTAGTTTTTCAAGATAATCTATCATATTTTTAATACAATGTGTGTGCAGACATATATCAATATTTATGTCTATATAAATAAATATTAATATAAATAATGCTATTTACTATTGTACATTATCATACACACACAGCATTAGTTATCATTCCAAAAACCAAAAAAATGGAATCGATTCACACTTGTAAGTTTTATTTTGCAAACACCTGAATTTTTCTTATAGTATATCTTACATGTGTTTTGTTAAATAATGGAAGACTACTAAACAACTCTTCAGATATGAATGAATGTTTCTCAAAAAAAAAAAAGCTTGAAAGTTTATTATATGTAATGAAAAAAGAATTTGGAGAAGAAGAAAGATAAAAAAGGTAAAATGTAGATATGTAAAGTTTGCAAACATAAAAAAAAAAAAACCCAACAAAAAAGACATTGCCCCCCTCCCACCTGCCTCCCCATCATTGAATTTAAAACAAATGTAGGTAACATATTACGCCACTATATTAAATTTCAGACATATTTTCAAGATTTTGTATTTAAAGTCTAAACTGAAAACAAAAAATAAAAAATAAACCCCAAAACAATTATATTTCTAAAATATATAGAATAATGTTATATATATATATATATATATAAGTAGGTTGTAGTTTGCTTGAAGCATTGTTGAAGAAAATTATAAGGTAAAATTAAAAGCCAAGAACAATGCGAGATTTTTTTTTTTTTTTTTTATATAGAGTAAAATTAAATGCAAACGAAAGAAATAAAGTTCTTTTTTTTGTTGTTTGTTTTTTCTTTTTCACACAAATTTTAACTCTAAACAACAGTAATTTTTTTTTTTTTATGTTGTATTCAATGGTGATATAAATCTCAATATATTTCAGACTTATTAGTCCATTTTCAAGAGAAGACAGCGGAAGAGTGTTCAAAATTGGAAAAGTAGCCGCAGAGTTTGCCACGTGATACCGCGAAATATAGAACAAAAAATGACGTTAGGAGAACGTTAAAATAAATCAGTTGATGTTTGAAATACTTGTTGCGTTTGTGAATCAAGGGAGATGACTATTCAAGCAAGGTTTTTTTAACGTTCTCCTAACGTCATTTTTTTTTGTTCTATATTTCGCGGTATCACGTGGCAAACTCTGCGGCTACTTTTCCAATTTTGAACACTCTTCCGCTGTCTTCTCTTGAAAATGGACTAATAAGTCTGAAATATATTGAGATTTATATCACCATTGAATACAACATAAAAAAAAAAATTACTGTTGTTTAGAGTTAAAATTTGTGTGAAAAAGAAAAAACAAACAACAAAAAAAAGAACTTTATTTCTTTCGTTTGCATTTAATTTTACTCTATATAAAAAAAAAAAAATCTCGCATTGTTCTTGGCTTTTAATTTTACCTTATATATATATATATATATATATATATATATATATATATATATATATATGACTCTCCCGTTGATTTCAACGTATGAGGTTCCTATAACTTATTGCTTAAATTCATTTATGCTTATATATATAATTTACAGATATAAAATAATTAAGTCCAAATAGTTTGATTTTCAACTTATTAATCAATCACTTATATAATTAAAATATTAAAAAAATAAATTTGTAATAAACAAACAATGAAGAAATAAACATCATAAAATAATAAAAAATTTAAGTAAAAATTTTTTTAATTATCATTTAATGGTCTTAAATCTATTGTAAAAGTTTTGTCTTTTCTCCTCTTGAAATCTAATATATTGTTTCAACACAAATTTTATGCCCTCCAAATATTTATATTTAGGTGACTTATTTTTAATAATGTCAAGGTAATTCTTTGCTTATTTGAACAAAAAATGGTTTCACTAATAAAGAAGATGACTCAACTTACCTCGTTTTGACCGAGCGTTCAGTTTTTAGTGCAGTGAATTTCGTAAGGAACATATCTAAAATATAAACAACAATTAATAAGTTCCTGATATTTTGAGATGAAGATTGATTATTTGTATTATTGGAATTCTTTGTATTAATGTTTTCATCTTGAGTGTTATTTTCAGAACATTTCAGTTGATGTAATCTCCAATCTTTTTTTTCAAGTGTATTTTGTTGAACTGCGGAATTTATGACACTCAAAAATATAATTGCAAGTTACTTAAAACTTATACCCAGTCTTGGCTGAGGAAACAAAAGCAAGCTATCCTATGGATTAAATAAAGGATTCTGTTTGAAATTCCTTGTAGATTCATGAATTTGACTGTCTGAAGAATCCAATTAATATGAACGACAATAGTCAAATACTTGTACATGTGTTCACATAAATTTTTAAATAATTAGTTTCTTGGAGTTTAGCAATGAATTAGGAGTTTCATAAATGATATTTAACATCGATAAAAATAAATAATAAAAACAAAGGTGCTTGCGCATTATAATTGAATATAAAAATAATGTATTCTATTACATGTCAAATGTCATGTCAAAATTAGCAAAAATTTCCAAAATTCCAAAAAATAATTTCACTATGAATTGTTCCACTGTATTCAAAATGGAAGTGGTGGCAGTGATAAAATACTACCATAGACTTAATGCGTTGTGTTCACATTCTGTTGGGAGTCAGTACATCACTTTTTCTAAACTATATTATATTTCTCTTAAGCTGTCTGTCAGTTCCACTTTTTCTCAGAAACTATTGGACCGATCTACTTGAAATTATGCACAGATCTTTGTTATAATAAGGTGCAGCAAACTAAGTATCATGGTATCTGGTTGATGTGCAGTTAGAGATTAATAGGAATTAGTCACTGCAATACCACATTCACCATAAGAGATTTTCTTGAAAACTATTGAGCTGATCTGGATGATATTGTGTATGGACCTTTGTTATGATAAGCTGCAGCAAACTAAGTATTATGGTATTGGTTTAATGAATATTTACGGATTAATAGGAATTAGAATTTAATGTAAAAAAAAAAAAAAAAAAAAAAAAAAAAAAAAAAAGCATAAATTTAACCAAATTCAACCATCAATTTGGCATAAAGCACCCATTCTAAGTCAACAGACTAAAACTTATTGCCCCTTTTTAAATGGGGTAAAAAGTTTAATATAAAGTATTTCACTTTCATATATAAAAATATTCCACAGGTTTGGTTTCACAAACAAGTAACGTAGAATACGGAATAAATCAAGACACAAAATGAATAAAAAAAGGGGGGAGTAACACAAAATGCAAAGATATTAGCAACATTAGCTGAAGAAAGCACATTAAAAATTAGAAAGCGTGTGCAGGCTTGCGCGACAAAAAAAAAAAGGACAGCATGTGGCTAGAAAGAAACAAAGCCTGCCCTGAAGAAGATGGATGTGTAAACTTAAAGACGAAAAATGGCTAATAAGGCCAGTGTGAGGTGACAAAAAAAGAAAAATGCGACCAGATGAGATGGACGTGTAGTCCTGCATTAGCGGTGAGAGACTTTTAAGCTAGTGTCCAGATGGTGGGGTTTTGTTAATCCCATGGCAGACAAAATGAACAGTTACAAAAACAAGAAGCAAGAATTGTTTAGAAAGTAATGGTGATAAATGCCTTTTGTTAAAACAAAGAAAAACGGAGTAGGATTTATTCATTTTTGTTTGTTTCTGTGACGTCACAAAAATACAAGATTTTACCAACAAAACCTGATTACTTGATAACTGAAAGTTTTACTCTGAAGTGATTCTTTACCTATTTGATCATTTTGAATTTACATTTATCAAAATAATTTCATTACCAAATATTTATGTTAATGTTCTAATATACAGCTGCTTATTATTCAGTGAAATCGATTTCACTAGATTTTCATTGATCTAAAACTGTATATATTTTTTGTTTTTACTACAAGTCATTTTACGAAAAAAACAAAATAAATTTAAAAAAAAAAAAAAAAAAATGGTTCTTACATAAAATTATCTCTATATTAAAAACAAAATAAAGAAAACTCTGTATGATGTATGCATTTGTGACCAACCAAAAATATCATACTTCAAAAATTATGTAAATTGATTAAGTAGTTTTAATTTTATAAGAAAAATCATTTTTAAGCGATCATAATTCATAGGCATAGAATTATTACTCAGTTATCTCCCTTTGTTTATTGAATTTTAAAAATATGGCAGGCGAGACAGTCATTTCTCGTTTACTCATAAAACTTGATTTTCTTATTTAAAAATAAAACTACTTGTATCATGCAAAATTTTCTTTGTGTTTTGGCTTGAATTCTGGACAAGAACCGAGAAAGTTATAGCAAGTTTAATCGTCTAGCCATTGTATAAGGGAGATAACTCCCAGTTTAATATAAACAATAAAAAAGAGCTAACATTTTCAAATAAAAGATAGGCTTATCAAGTTACAATAACCCATAAAGAAGCAAAATCAAAGAATTCATTTTACCATTTCCTGTCTTTGTATATTTATATTAACCATCTTTCTTTGCCTAGTAAACTTGTTTTGTCTGTATTTCGGGTAGATGATTAAATTTACTATAATTTTGTGTTTTTAATCTTTAATGTTCTTTTTTTTAATATTAAAA
The DNA here is from genome assembly GCF_053919585.1 of Euprymna scolopes. Classification (NCBI taxonomy): domain Eukaryota; kingdom Metazoa; phylum Mollusca; class Cephalopoda; order Sepiida; family Sepiolidae; genus Euprymna; species Euprymna scolopes. The sequence continues at coordinate 180,449,642 of NC_136485.1, read as the reverse complement.
CAGTTTTAAATAAAAATAAGTTATTAACGAACAATGAAACTCTGCAGAAACACCATTTCACAGTAATGAATTTCTAATCAATGATTGCACAAGATCTCCAGTCATGGTAGAGTTGGAAATGTTTTCTCAACTATTAAATCATTTCTCTCTGATAGGTTCTTAAGAGTAGTGGTTGATGGGCAGAAATCAGAGGCTCTCAGTACTAATGCTGGAGTCCCTCAGGGGTCCATCCTGGGTTCAACTCTCTTCCTGATCTACATCAATGATCTTCCAGACTACATCCTTAGATCATTCGTAGACATTTATGCTGATGACACTACCATCTATGGAAGCACTTCGAAGACCGTAAACGACCAAGTTCTCTCTGACTCTCTCTCCTCTGATCTTGAGCACGTGGTACAATGGGGAAAGAAGTGGCTGGTTACTTTTAATGCATCTAAAACCAAGCTTCTATATTACATCATCAACGCTCTGCTGCCCAGCTGCCATCAATCGAAATGAATGGGGAAGCTTCATGTTTTGACAAGCTTCTGGGCTTGACCTTTACTCCCGATCTAAAATGGAACATGTATATCAAATCAATTGGCAAAGTTGCTGGAAAGATAGTGGGATCCTTCTAATGCTCCAGTAGATATCTCACTCCTGATGCAATTCTCTACCTATATAAAAGCCAGGTTCGGCCAACGATGGAGTACTGTTGTCGCATCTGGGCAGGAGCTACTAGAAGCAGCTTATCTTGTCTTGACAGAGTTCAAAATAGACTTCGTAGCTTGGTGGGGGATGCTCTTTTCTCTTCTCTGCAACCTTTTTCCCACAGAAGAGACATAGCGAGCCTGTCCCTGCTTTATCATTATTTTTATGGCAGGTGCTCATCTGAACTTCGATCTCTAGTCCTCCCTCACTAGACTTTCACGAAAAACACTTGTCTTGCCAGAACCACTATCAACAATTACCCACACTCTTTATCCATGCCTACACCTAAACGTAGATTCCATGAACAGGACTTCTTTCTTAGAACTGCTCGCCTGTGGAACTCTATTCCATTTGCCTGCTTTTCAGCTAACCACAATCTGATTGTCTTCAAGTCCAACGTGAACAAGTTCTTATTGAACCGTCCCCCTAAGTAATCCAATTTAAAAAATTCCCACTAATGTTTACTACGCTAAAATCACAATGACTAATATATACCTATTAACCCTTATCCTCGAGTGGTGATAAGTGGTGACCCCCATGTAAAAAAAAAAAAAAAGTCATGACCATATTTACTTCTTAAATACAATATTTTCATTACCATATTTACTTCTTAAAAGAAAATAGTTACAAAGAATTTAATGCAGAGCAAGCTGAGCATGTGGGGTCCTCCTCCATAAGCAAAAAATTTACTTGCACCATGACTAATGTTTGTGCAAAATTTGAAAAAAATCCAGAGTGGTTATTGAGAAAAGTGTGAACAAATGAACAAACAAACAATTTTGGGGCAATTTTATCCTTATAATGCCCCCTAGGGGTGGGGTGGGGTGTGGTGGGGGCAACTAGTTATCCTGGAAAGTGTTCTGGCAAAAATTTACTTTCACCATGACTAAAATTTGTACAAAATTTAAAAAAATCCAAGGCGTGATTATTGAGAAAAGTGCGAACAAACAAATGGACAAACATGAGTGAATTACTTGGTTCAACCCTTCCTTTGTCGGGGGACCAAAAATAGTTACAAAGAATTTAATAAAGAAAAAAGATATTCATGCAAAGTAATTAGTTTTAAAGATTTCTTTTTCTTACCTGTACTTGATAAATTTGTATCGCGGATAAAATCACAGTCTTTGTCTTTATCATTTTCTAGCCGCTGTCCTTTTTGGCGGATCTCACGAATTTTATCAATATTTCGCACCAGGAATATACGATGTTTACGAGCAAATCCTCTTTCTCTATTGGACATGGGTTTGATCACGGATTGACTAGGCACCTTGGAAGAAGCGGAGCTTGTCGGATCTTGAGGATTCTTTAACTAGAATAAATAGATTAAAAAAAAATGGAGAATTTTAATCAAATATTGAATTGATAAATATAGCATGAAAATGACATAAAAACTGCAGCTAGTGTTTAATTAACAAAAAATTTAAAACAAAAAAACAAAAAAAAACATCAGCTTTAAGAACAAAGCAATAGGTTAGAATGTTTATTCATGGACTAGTAATCAACGAGATCCCTGATAATGGAGTTGCTCATCTAAGAACAATAGAACATCTCAAGCTGCTTATATACTAACTCTTTGGCTTTTGATTGCTATTTAGTTCTAGCTCAATTGGTTAGACAGTTAATCTCTGTTTACTAAATTCAATAATAAAAAGAAATATATAGAATTATACCAATATTCATATTTTAAAGGTAATTCATGTTGTTCAACTATATACATATTTAATTTTAAATAGTATTTTTCTAATACACAGATATTAAGATAAATAGAGCAGACAGAAAAGCTTGTAAAAAAGTGTATGTACAGACGATATCTAATTAGTGAATATCTCAAAAAGTTGTTGCACAATAATATAACAAAGAACCTCTAATATTATTATTATTTTTTTTTTTTGTGTGGTGAAACAACAATTATGAAGATGAGGATAACAATCCACAAAAGAATGAATACATAAACCTCTATTATAATAAGAGATGCATCTATTCAATCTCAATAAATACCAAGAGATATAATTCAATATATATATATATATATATATATATATATATATATATATATATATATATATATATATAGTTTGTTTTTTCTCAAGCAAATGTAAATATTAAATGCAGCTTTGAATAAAAAAAATGTTTATGTTCACCCCAAACCAGGCATATTGGACGTAAGGGGGCTACTATTTGGAATGTTTATAAATGAGCAAGATGTTAGTTTAAATTGCATTTAAACTTCTACATGTCAGTACAGTCAGGGAAACAGGTAACAGGGAGGAAATTCCAAAGTCTAACTGCTCGAGGGAAGCAGTTATTAAAGTAAAAGGCTTTTCAGCATCTAGGGACCTCAATAATGAAGGGGTGGAATTTTGTTACTAAGCAGGTTTGTCAGAGGTATGTATATCAAGGGGGTACAAATGCGATTAGTAGTAGAATTACTAGTAGTTATCTAAACTGGCCTATTTATGCTGCAAAAATGGGTAAAAAATGAAGTTTTTGTAAAATTTAACTAACAATATCTTGGCTATTTTTAAGATTGTAGTTATGAAACTGTCATATAAATAAAATTCAATCTTCTTTCTACTTCTTGAATGTTGATTACTTTTTTATTCAGATCAATTTGAATTATATAATTATTTTAATGATAAATACATTTAGTTCAAATTTTTTTTCAACAGCAAATTTTTAATCTTGTTTTTTTAACGTCTGTGACATTCACAATGTTAACTGTTCTACTTTGAAAAAATCATTCTACTCAGTCATGGCTGATAGAACAAGAAAATTCTACTCCTCTGGATTAAAAAAAAGGGTTTAGTTCTAAATTCTGTGCAGATTCCAGAGGTTGGAGGTTACAGTGACTGAAATGTTATGAAAATGACACTCAAGATGAGAACAGTAATCTTAACAATCCAAATAATTTCAATAATCAAAATACCAAGTTCTTCATTTTTATTCAATATGCAATAAAATGATATCGTCTGAAGGACCTGAAAATACAAGAAATAATTTTTGATGAATTCATTTTTTTTTGTGGACTGTTATCCACATCTCCATAGTTATTGTTGTTTTGGTCAACTCATCCTGTGGCTTTCTTCAGGCAGTTAACTGCAACAAGATAGGAATGCTGAGTTATAATTATGTGTGGCATAGTTGATAGAGGCATCGAATCTCTACGGTACCAGGTGAGCATGAAGATAGTGGTTTCAATTCTACCCAAAGTAAACCAGAGGATTAGTTGGCCAAAATGTGGAGGGACAACAACTATGGAAGGCAGTAATTACTGGGGATACAGTTACAAGACTCAGCATTTCTATCTCGTCGCGGTTAACCACCTGAACAAGTTCAGAGGATGAGTTGACCAAAACAAAAATAACTATGAATGAAGATGAGGATAACAGTTTGCGAAAAAAATGAATACACAAATTATGAAAGTTCATCTCAAAGGATTCCAAAAAATAAAAAAATATAAAATAATAAATAATTTTAACGTATCTTAAAAATTAGTAAAATTTTGTACGTTACAAAATTTGCGCAATTTTTTCATCTAACAAACTCAACATTTCCGAGAGAATTGAGATTTTACCACTTACTTTATCTTTCACTTTTTTCAAACGTGATTTGGATTTTCGTTTATCTTTTGGAGGACGGCCAACTGGTCTTGTTACACCAGATTTCTCTTTATTCATTCCATTTAGTCGCTGAGTCCTACCACCAATTACTCCACGGCATTTTTCACTACCACAGCGACAAATTTGCTGGTGACATAAAGGAAAAGAATAATCAAAAATTTAAAAATAGTTAATACAAAAAAAATTGTGTTAGCAACCTGTGAGAGAAATTAGGATTAAATTTATCAGAATTAAAATTAATATACAAAAATCTTTAAATATATTCTAGAAGGAATAAAATATCAAAATTATACAATGAAAAATCATTTGCTAAATAAGAACTAACTGTTGTAATATTCTTTTAAAACAGCCATACATAATGGCATTTTTTTATTTCTAGCTTCTTTGAATAAAGAGATTTTATCACATCTTTGAAAACATTTCATAATTTTAATTTGCAAATTTACAAAACCGAATAATGTTATGTAATTTGTAATTAAATGATTAAATGGGGGGGAGACTTTTGTTGTAAAGCAACTTAATCACAGAAGACTTAGTGTTTTTTTTTTTCTTCTCTTCACTTTATTGGTGGTATTAAACAGAGAGGTTGGCCCCTCAAGGAGAAAGAAATGTACATGTACGATATCGTTGACAGTTAATGTAAAGTCTAAATTAAAGGCTTTGTTTTTAAACTATACGGAGAACAGATCATGGCTTATAAAGGCCCAAAAGTCACTCAAGAGTAAGGTTTAATGAGTTCTCGCCTAGTGATGAACAATGGATGAAATGGCCAGAGTTTGACTTTATAAGTGGACGACTCAACAAGAATTTGACATTAGACTTAAAAACAACAATGGTATTGCATTTGACAGATGAGAAGTTCTTGGAAAATTTTGTTTATTTTTAAGTACACAAATAAAGAAAGGGAATTTTCGACAATGGTTGCAGCTAGATGAGTCTTTGTTGTGAATGTTTTATAGAGGAACCAAAGATTGGAGCTCAGTTAAGCACCTTCCATGAAAATAATGATAAAGTAGACAACGATTAGCAGTGTGTCTTCTGTGAGAAAACGCCTGTAAGCAAGAGAAGAAGACATCTTCAATAGATTTTGATGTTGATTTTTCAATCTGTTATTGCAGGAAATAATGTTCTAAGTAACCTCCCCAGATGTGGCAAGAGGGTTGAGTCCAAAAATTCAGTGCATAAAGTTAAGATGCCGAAGTGGACTCGGTTTAGCTAAAATATGGAACAGAACAGAAATCACTAAACATGTAATGAAATGCGAAATCATATGAAAATAATTTATTTCAAAAAATTATTTTAAATTTTGACACTTCTTGTGTTATCATGAAACAATAAAAAAATAAAAATAAACTTTGATTCCGGTTTCGATATTCAATTGAAGGTACTTTGTTTTATGATACCTTATTGTGATAAAATTTGTGAAAATTTTAAATTATTTCCATATGAATATATTTTAAATATTCAGAAAATTATTTATAGAAATCTAAACTATGATAATTCAAATTACTTTTTTTGAAACAAATAATTTCCATTTGAATATATTTTAAATACTAAAAAAATATTCATAGAAATGTAAAAAATAAGTTTTATCTTTTTTTTATTATTTCATGATAAAACAAGAAGTGTTTCCATATGGTTTTGTTTTTGTTTCATGTTTAGTGACTTCTGTTCCATATTTAACTAAACCGAGTCCACTTCTGGGGTCTTAACGTTGAGTACTGAATTTTTGGATTAATCCTTTAAGAGTACTCCATAAAAAGACGTATCTAACAGGTAGAAGATTGCATAAGTGAAGTACATTTTGGAGTGATAAAATGATCCAACCAGGTTTCCATCAACCTTAGCAATGGACTTGATATACATTTTCAATTTCAAGTCTGGAATGAAAGTCAATCTAGGAGCTAATCAAAGCAGAGACCTCAAGTATAGAGTCGTTCATTCAACTGGAGTAAAGTGAGTATCACTTATTGGTGATGAGAGAATAGGTTAGTTTTAGATGTATTAAAAGGAACAAGCCACTGATTTCCTCATTGCAATGTAGGTTAGAAGGGAGAGAAGCAGAAAGATCTTGATTATCAATACTCTTTGAAATGCTGCTGTAGATGGTTGCATTATCTGTGTAGATGTCAACAAATGAATTCAGAATATAACTCTTATCTTTGTATGGACTTCGGACCATAAGTGGTGACTCCCTTGTAATTAAAAAAAAAAAAAAAAAAAGAAGATTATTGATGAATATCAGAGAGAGGGTTGGGCCAAGAACGAATCCTTGAGGAATACCAGCATTGATAATTTGTGCATTGAATCTTTCAATCTTATAAACAGGAATCATTCACATAGAAGATTCCAGAATTCTCTGATTATTTGAAAAAAAAAAAAAAAAAAAAAAAAATCCTAATTACAAATAATAAAATTTAATAATTTGATTGAATCCTATTTAATTTCTTGGCTCAGCTGATAAACCATTCATTCATTGTATTTTATTTGTACTTTAGACAGTATTAAATTGTTTTGTAGCTAAACTTTCCTAGTTAACGGCAAAAGGCATGAGGCAGTTAACAAAGACATTTCATGAGGATGATTTGTGAGAGAGTTAATTTTGTAACAGAAACATACTGTATTATTTGAGAGGAAATGCTGCAATCAGAGGTGGAGGATGTGATACAGGCAGTGGTGATCAAAAGTGTTCAATTACTCAACATCTTTCACTCTCATATGCCAGGCCTCAAGCCATAAAAGAGAGGATTATTCACACCAGCGCTAGCTAGGTTCTTACTTTGATACTGCACTTTAGATAAATTTTGACAAAAGCCGGAAACTGAGTCTACAGAACGCATGATGTACAAGGACAATTTTTACTTTGATGTCAGTTCCACATTGTGATGTTGGCACCAAATTATTTGAATATTACCTCTTCAAGAACATCACCATTTAGAAAGATGAGTATTTTATCTGTTGGAGCTAAGTCGGTAACAAGTATGTTTTGTTTTCACTGCATTTATTTTCCTTCCAATCATGCAGAAGCTCATTAATAAAAGACTGGATATCAGCAAATGTTTTGCTGAGTAGTGTGATATCATGTATGTAGTCCAAGTCCTTGTCAATAATGTTGCGAGCAACAGTGATACTGGGAAACTCTTTTATGACATTCGATGGTGTAATGAAAAATTGGTGAAAGAACACACCCTTATCGAACACCAGACTTTATTTCAAGAGATTCCAAAACCTCACTATACATGTATATACAGGATCATGTTGAGCAGTAGTATACTTTAAGGAGACTAAATAGTTTAGGCAGGATACCATCTGTTTACATAACCTTCAAAAGGGTGCAGTGGTTGACAGAATTGAATGCAGCAATTAATGAAACAAATTACTGCCCTTTACTGGAAGAAGCACCAACAACATTCAAGGATTCGTCTTAGAATGAAAATTTAATTGGTGCAGCCATGGACCTTATAAAAGTCATATTTTATTCATGAACCAATCCTCATTAAAATACACGGACAATGTGATTTTTTTTTAAACCAACAGATTTCAAGTGAAAACATTACATAGTTATATATCATCGGGAAATTATAAATTCCAAAAATTACGAAAAATGACCCAGTAGAAAAATAATTACAGGTAAAAATAGAATTTACTGAATTATTGTTTTTTATCATGTTTTAATGTAGAAGAGTTGTGCAACTAATTCAGTATGACAAACATAGGAGATAATCCTTGATTTAAAAGGCCCGCCATTTTTAAACACAATATCTGAGAACATAAATATGGCTGACTTTTATTTAAAATACTTCTAGCACATCATCTACAGATCATTTTTAGTAATTTTTAGAATTTATATTAATGTCTCTATGACATGTAATAATGTTTACACCTGAAATGTATTGCTTTAAAAGATCACCAACATAAACAAGAACCAAGAATTTTATTTGAGTTCATTGCAGAAAAGGTTATTAAAAAACCAGAAAGCACATTTTTTTTTATCAATATATATAACTTTAAACATTTCAAAATTGCAGGAATATACATTTAACTCACATTCATATTGTTTAAATTATTGCGTCTTACATGCGTTTCATTGAATGGCATAAACCAAACAAATCTTCAGAAACTTTTCATTAGTTCAAAGAAGAAAACGTACAGAGATTTTTATTTTTTTTTTATTGATTTAAAAAGGCAATTTTAAAACAAATAGGAAAAGTTTAAAAGACATAAAAGTCCGAAAAACAGTAAAAACATCCACTTGTTATAGATAAAACAAAAAACTATACATTTTCTTTGATGAACTAATGAAAAGTCTCTGATGATTTGTTTGGTTTATGTCATTCAATGAAACATGTGTAAGATGCAATAATTTAAACAATATGAATGTGAATTAAGTGTACATTCCTGTGATTTTGGAATGTTTAATAAAGTTACGTATGCTTTGAAAGTGTAAATTTAAAATTTTTTTAAAATCTAAATTGTTTATTAATTACTTCTACATCATGATGTTTTAACTTTTACGTATTTAACATCTCTTAACGTCTTATTTCACTTCCAGGATTATTACTGTATTTTAATTTTTATCTCCTATTATGTTATTCTAATCATTAATCATTATTCTTACACTTCTTTTTATCCGTATATTCTAGTTTATTTTCTAAGTATTTTACATATTTTTATTACTTCCTAAATATTATTTATGTTTTTATATCTATTGTATATTTATATTTATTTTTATTAAGCTATTACTATACTATGCACAAATTTATTCTCCTATAATTTCTAACTCTATTTTTTCTTTATATTATTATGTTTTTCTTTACGTATGTTTTGCTTATTTTCTTATTTATACTTCATCTTTTTATTATGTATTATATTTTCTGAACAATTTAGGTTATTTCTCTAACTCGTCACCAACTTTTTTACTCTTATTTTTTTATTATTATTATTATTGTCATTTTTTAGATTTTTAATTTTCATTACTGGAAATTTAAAATTTAAATAATAAAATTCATTGTGATAAATATGACTTATGTTTAAGAAAACACAGCCTAATTATCCATACATAAGGTCATCTCAGGTTTTATTATTTATGTACATATGTGCATGTGTGCCTGACTAGGTTGCTTATACGCATATAAGTATTTGTTTATATGCCTGACTGAAAACTATGTGCTAGTTTGTTCTTACCCCTCCCCACTTGCACCACACTCTTTCTTTCTTTCTTTCCTTATTTATGTTTCTTCTATGCCAGACAATACGCATGCTTTTGACACGTTAACTTCAAACTCTTAATCTAAGATGATTTCAAATGTTTTTATCCCCCCTCTCCCATTCCTTATAGTAATGTAATCATGCTGATCCCTTCGTCCTTCTTCCATCTCGCTTTTCTTTCATTTTTCTTTTTATTCCTCCCAATTATCCTGTTAAGTCTTAACATTCTCTTTCCCCTATCGTCTTCTATTTTGAGTCTAAATTGTTACTTAATCTCCCCTTTGAAATTTAGTGTTTTAATATTTTATTTTTAGAAATAAAAAAATATATTTCATTTTTTCCATTTAAGAACTAGATGCCTTCAGTGGCACATAAGCTTCATTACGTCGCCTGATGAGGACTTTTGTTTCCTGCCAACCAATTGTCTGAAACATCAGCATGTTCAGTGTAGCAACTATGTAATGTTCGTCTATATAAATAAAACTTTTATATTTTGCTCTTTTTTATTTAGCATTCTTAATAACTTTGTTTTAATTCATGAGTTTTATCTCTTGAATACCTTTCACTTGGTATATATATATATATACACACTCTTTATTTGCTTTTACATAAGCAGTAATATGTTGCTACACAGTCATGAGCATGTTTCAGTTAGCTAGTTACGAGTAACTGGTTAGTTAACATCTAGAAAACAACAACCTCAGATTATATATAATAAAAAAATCATTACTTATTTTATTGGTTTTCTTTGTAGGAAATTTAAAATGAACGAATCTGGTATAAAGCTTTATTTTATTAGTAGCAATGATTCATTACAGGCGACTGGGGACTATCTGTGAATTGAATATTCCTTCAGCACTTCCTCCATCAGAAGAAGCCAGTTCAACCTATCTAGAATGTATAACAACAAACAAAATGATTCATACTAAAAAATGACTTTTTTTTAATAAAAAATTAAATTTTCAAATTAATGGTAAATAAGAGAAAAATGCCCAAAAAATTCAAGATACTTACTTGAGAATCTATATTGTAAGCATGAAAGTTGTAATCATAGGTAATTTCCGTTAAGGGCTGAATATCCTTTAAGGCAAACAGTCCCATTCGATAAAAACCATTGACATTCCTGTGAAATGTAAAAAAAAAAACAAAAGAAAACGCATTTTAAAAGAAAACGTTCAACATTGTCATATTAAAAATTTTTTTTATCATAAACCAAGGACAATTTCGATTTAAGACTAACACAATAAATAAATAAATATAAATATATATATATATATATATATATATATATATATATATATATATATATATATAACTGACTTACTGACTAAATAGTTTTCCAATGAATGATAAAGAAATATAAAAATTAACTAAAAAATTTTTTATGTAGTTTTATAGGTTAAACACTTCCAAGACTATATATATATATATATAGTCTTGGAAGTGTTTAACCTATAAAACTACATAAAAATATTTTAGTTAATTTTTATATTTCTTTATCATTCATTGGAAAACTATTTAGTCAGTAAGTCATTTAATCACCTACAATCACTGTATCAACTTGCTTTCTTAAATTCACAACAGGCTTAATGTTATTTCAGGGATCATCAGTTGTCTACCATAAAACATCTTTTGGGGATTTAAAAACAAAACAGTATATTAAATCATGGCTCCCCAGTAGTGTTGACCCTCCTCCCCTTAATCACAAGAACAAAATAATGTTCCAAATATTGGATCTAGTTTCTTGATCTAGATTAATTTGGCTAACCTATTCATGCTATTAAAAAATGTCTTCCTTACCTGTGACACTCGTCCTGTCTCCAAATTCAAAATGAATATATTTTTTTAATTTACCAGTCTGTTGTAGTTATGATTTAGATGAATCCATTATACTATTTATCACCCCCTACTATTATTAGGACTATTTGTTCAACATTTCTGTCAGCATAGCCTTCAACCTTCGTCAGGCATGTTGGTCGCCATCTTGAAAAAGAAAAAGATGTCGACCAACATGCCTGATGAAGGTCGAAGTCTACACCAATCGAAACGTTGAACAAATAACATTCAAGATGAGAACAATAGTCTAATCAAAACATCTAATGCAAACAATCAGCCCTCATCTAAAAAATTCAGAACTGTAGCCTTGTCTGATCGTAAAATATATAGTACTGATTTCAAAAGATAACAAAAATGAATGACTTGGGCGCCATCCGCTAGAATCGAAACCAAAACATTTACCACTCCAGCCGCATTCCCTATCGCTTAAGCTATTGACAGATAGATAAGGAAGATTTAAAATTAAACGACTACAAGCTATGAATGAATTTGCACATGCGCAAATGTAATACAAATATGTCGGCATGTTGAAATACAAAATGTTCATTTCAACTTGCCGACATATTTCTGTATACATTATTCATCTATCCAAACAAAGATTCTACTTGGTGTATGATTACTATTTCCTATAAATTTCAGCGTTATGTGATCAAAAGTTTAAGAGTTTATTGTTTGCATATTTTCATACACACGTTTTATCTATATAGATTTATGTGTCATGGTGAAATTAGTATAAATTCCAAAAATCACACTAAATGATCTGGTAAATGTACTATATGTATTTTTGACAAAAAATTATTTACAATTATGTTCTATTTAAATATGGAAGACCCTTAATTGAAGCCAATTTAAGTTAAGGGAGATAAGTCAGTTTTTCATACTATATTGATTGAACAGCTCTTCCAAACTCAATAATTCAATGAATTCTATATTTACTTGTAATTATTTTTCTACTGCATCATTTTTCATAATTTTTGGAATTTATACTAATTTCCCAATGACTTGTAAATATGTAATAATATTTTCACCTGAAATGTGTTGGTTTAAAAGATCACCAATATAAACAAGCACCAAATAATCTAAATAGCACAAAAATAAAAATCTTTGAATTATTTATTATTGTTCTGTATATGAATATTAAATTGTCCCCAATTTGCACAGACAACACATCTTATAAATAATGCTGAGTGATTTTTAGGAAACTCCTAAATTTTTGTGTTCTTGTGAAGAATTCCTTCTATATTAAAAAACAAAAAATAAAGAAAAATCTTTGATATACATAACTGTGACAGAACAAAAATATCATTGTCTAAAAATCATAAATTGATCAAATAGTTTTATTTATATAAAGGCAGTACAAATTTTATGAATAACCATTTTGTCCATTTTGAAAACAATCTTTAAAAAAATAAAAAGAGGGAGATAACTGAACAATAATTCCAACATACAAGATTTATGTTGTAATGCATACCGATTCCCATTAATCACTTAAAAATGATTTTCTTTATAAAAATAAAACTACTCGATCAATTTATGTGAATTTTGAAATATGAGATTTTAATTTTACCGCAGATGCACCAAATGGATTTTTCTTTCCATCATGGGTACATACACCATACAAATTTTTCTTTTTTTTAATAGAGGGGGAATTCTGAACAAGAACCAACATTTTTTTTTTATCTAAAGAAATGACTTACCATTTCTGCATCTCACAGTTGGGATCACACGAATGATTGACGAATCGTCCAATGTTTCCCATTCGATAACCATCAATCATAGCGCCACCATCTAGATTGAGGCAGTAATGATGTCGTTCTTGTGAATAGTTCTCGGTCATCCGGCGGCGGAATTCATTTTCACTCACCACCTCACCAAGATACTCGAGGATGAACTGACCTGCAAATAGAAACCAGGTAAAAAATAAGTTTTGCTTTTTTATGTTTCAATCAGTAATATTTCTTGTATGCATAGATCAAATTATAAGTTAAAATATCAAGGAAGTAAATAATAGGCGAGAAAAAAAAAAAAAATCCAGAAAAGACTAGAAAATAAAATTCGGATTATTTGGATTCTTAAGACTACTGTTTTCATATTGAGTGTTATGTTCACAACGTTTTGGTTGATATAAACTCTGGTGTATTGTGTTGAACTTGAGAATCTGCATGGAATTTCGAAGGAAACCCTTTATTTAATACACAGGGGTAGCATGCTCTCATTTTGTCACCCATGATTGGGTAGAAGTCCTAAATAATCCACAAATAAACGTTCAGAATGTCAATATGTAAGGATCATGGTTGTGGCATTTACCCTGGGTAAGTTGGGTCAGCTCTTTCTAACAAGTTCAGCATGTCTTGAATGCTGGCTAACCAGGTACAGTGATGCAAGGCTTCTTCCATTATGAGCACAAGCTATTTGCAATTCCAGCAATGGACTCCGTCATAAAAAGGCTGGTATGCCAAGGTTAGACAGTACGGAAATGCTCCTATTGGCTGTCAAAATGGTCTAAATAGGCATGTGCAACTGTGACCAAATGTTGATCCCGTGGTATTGGTCACGATTCTATCATGATCACCACTACCAGCCAAACTCCCTCCCATGCATTATTGTCGCGACACGGATTCTACCAAATGGGTTAGGTGTACAAGCGAAAGTTTGATGCTATAACCAGTCAGAAAAAACCAAAGCGCCCTTGATGGGGATATACATGGAGATTTGGAGATCATTTGCAAATTTCAAACTCTTGTTACTCATTTCAATGAATTTACTACATACTGCGAGTGTCGATACAATATTTTTGATAAAGAATTATTATGCAGTATATCTGACATTCTGCCATAACTGTCACTAATGTTAGAAGGTCAAAAATTACATATTTAACATGACAAAATGCTTCTTGGAATTTCCAGGCAAAAACTTATTTAAGATATCTTGAGTTTTTCATCAAGTTATGTTAGATATCCAGCAATAAAATAGAATTGTAATGTCCCCGGAGAAACCTTTTCTAATAGCATAAACAGCTTTATGCTGAAACCGGTAATAAATAATAAATGTAAAAAAGTGATGGGACGATTCCATTGTCCCCCCACCCACCCCAGTCTGGTTCAATTACTGATTCTGTTCTAAATTTGTAATTCTGATTTTTTTCAAAGTTCGAAATATTCACTTATATTCTGTTGGTTTTTGTTTTTAAATTTTAAGATTACAGTAAAAACATTTGTAATGAGTTGATATATTTTTGCAAAAGTACAATTGGAGGGGTGAGGAATTAGATAAACTGATCTTCATAATTATTTTTTCTCTAATCTTTTGTGTTTGATTGAAAATAATGCTTTGATAAATTCATTGTGAAATTTTAATCTATATTTTGTCACTTGTGCCATTTTTTGTTATTTATTCATTCATGTAATCTTACCGGTACTATTTCTTCCTGTGACATTTCCACCTAAATTCGTTTTGATATATAAATGTTAGTTTTACTAGTAGTTTAAAAACAATATTTACCATTCTATCTTTGTACTAGCAATGAAAAATTAAGTTTTAAACAAAAAATTAAAAGAATTGTTTTTGGAACCGAAAATTAAGATAAAATATTTGATTCGGACATTCCAAAATCTTCTGATTTTTCCAATTCCTGTTTAATCTTCTCAGCGCAAAAAAAAAAAACCCACAAATCACAGGACGACAGCAATTACTTTTATCAGGTACAACAGTTGAAGCTGGAAGGAATCCCAGAGTTTAATTGTCCAACTGATTCTTCATGTCATTTTATTTCACAACAAATGTAACATTTCCAATCCAAAAATGAGGACATCTAGAAAGTTGATGATATTGAAATGATGTTCTCAAAGATAAGCAAAGTTGGATTAGATTAAACTTTAATTGTTATCACCTGTCACTCTTAATAACCAATGGAAATCAAAATGGTCCAATCCATTCTGTTAACGTTTAAATCTGGAGAAAAATCTAGCCATCAAATCAACAAATGAATGCAAGTTAACAAGTAGATCTATCTATTATAAAGACAGAAACAGACCAGTTATATTTACATGTACGCCTTCAATAAGTTTCTAGACATTTTGTACAGGCATTTAAAATTGTTGTAAACTCGTGAAAATTCAGTATATTATTATTGCTATACATCTTATGAGACGACCGACTAATTTTTATGATTTCAGGTTCAGATGAACAGCTACAGCAGGAATTGGAATACACCCTACTAAAGCTTGATTGTTACAGTTGGTGAATTCAAAAATGCAATCTGGATGTGAAGACATTTTAGAAGAACGATATGTAATAAAATTCTGTTTTAAACTTGGAAAAAATGCAACAGAAATATAAAATGCTTCAGACTGCTTTTGGACCATCTCGCATGAATCAAGCATTAGTTTTTGAGTGGCATAAGAGATTCAAGGAAGGCAGGGAATCTGTGAGGGATGATGAGAGGTGCGGGAGGAATAAGGAAGTCAGAACACTAGACTGGTTGGCTAAATAAAGAATTTCATGGATAAAGATCGTCATGTGTCTGTAGAGGCAATAAGTAAGTTTGATGTCAGTGTGGGAACTGTCAACATAATTATTTGTGAGGAACTGAAAATGCTGAAGATTTGCGAGAAGTTTGCCTCAAGGGTGCAGTCCACAACTCCATTCTTGTTACAGATTATTTGACCAAGATGGGCATCAAGACAAGACAGTTTCTCACCCTCCCTATAGTCCAGACCTTGTTCCTGGTGACTTTTGGCTATTTCCTAAGCTCAAGGAAAATCTAAGAGGCTGTTGTTATGAGACAATTGAGGAGATGAAAGAGGCTGTGACGAGAATCATTGACATGCTCGCATGAGAACTTCTATGGGGTCTTCCAGTAGTTGTTGGAATGCGACAACAAGTACATTGCAGTCAGAGGAGATTACTTTAAAGGGGGGGGGGACTAGAGGTTTATGTGTGTACTCTCAATAAAAGTGCCCATACGAAAAAAATCTGGAAACTTATTCAAGGCATCTCATATGTGCCAGAGAAAATGGACCACCCCTAACCCCATTGCTTGCGTATACCTCGTAAGTTTTGACGTTAGAGAATGCATTGACATCTTCTGTCAGTTTAGAGGAAGCTGCCAGAAAAGCAACCGGAAAAGGCGGACACGATTATCCAATTAGCAATCAGAAGATGATAGTTTCATTAATAGGAAAAAGAAAATCATTCATCTGATATTATTCTTGATAAAAAATGTTTTTGATTGTAATTGTTTCCATAAAAAACTTTGTTTTTGTTGTTAAAAATAAAAAACTTTTTTCTAAGAAATAAAAAAACTTCTTAGATAATTTCTATGGAAAAAGAAAAAAACAACTTTCAATTTTTGTTCATAATTGTTTCCATGTTTTCCTATTTAAAAAAACTTATTTCTTTGAAACATTTGTTAAAAAAATATTTTTTGATATAGTTTTCTTGAAACAAATTAAAATATTTCTTTCATATAATTAAACTTTCAGTAAGTCTTGTGTTGAAGCTTTTTGTGTTTTTTTAAAATTACATTTTCACCTCAAACAAAGCACAGCGTCACTTTGATGTGGGGGAGCTATTATCTGGAACATAATTCTTTTTTTTTTTTTTTTACACAGTGGTCACCACTTATCAAGGCCCGGAAGCCACTCAGGGATAAGGGTTATTGCAAGTACAGTACGTTAGTGAGGAGATTTGATGAAGTGTTTACTTAAGGGGGCGGTTCATTAGGAATTTGTTAATATTGGACTTGAACACATCCAAGTTGTAGTCAGGTGGGAAGCAGGCAGACGGAACAGAGTTTCACAGGCGTGCAGTTCTAAGAAAGAAGCTTTGTTCATGGAATCCATGTTTTGATTTAGGCACAGATATAGAGTGGGGGAAATTTTTTACAGTGGATTCAGCTAGACGGGTGTTTTTCGTGAAAGATTGGCGAGGGGGGACCAGAGATTGGAGTTCAGACGAGCACCTGCCATGGAAATAATGATAAAACAAGAATAGGCTCGCAACGTCTCTTCTGTGGGAGAGAGGTTGCAGGGTAGAGAAAAGGGTATCCCCACTAAGCCACAAAGTCTATTTTGTACTCTGTCAAGGCAGGATAGGCTGTTTTTAGCAGCTCCTGCCCAGATATGGCAACAGTATTCCATCCTTGGACGTACTTGGCTTTTATATAGATAGAGAATTGCATCAGTAGTGAGATATCTTCTGGAGCGGTAGAAGGATCCCACCATCTTTCCAGTGACCTTGGCAACAGACTTGATGTACGTGTTCCATTTAAGATCAGGAGTAAAGGTCAAACCCAGAAGCTTGTCAAAACACGGGGCCTCTCCCAGACAAGAGCCATCCATCACAATTGATGCCAGATGGGGATCAGAGCGTTGATGATGTAAGGATAGGAGTTTGGTTTTAGACGCATTAAAGGTAACTAGCCATGTCTTTCCCCACTGAACCACGCGCTCGAGATCAGAGGAGAGAGAATCAGAGAGAATTTTGTCATTTACAGCCTTTGATGTGTTGCCGTAGATGGTTGTGTCATCAGCATAGATGTCAACGAATGATTTAAGTATGTGTTTAGGGAAGTCATTGATGTAGATCAGGAAGAGAGTTGGGCCCAGGATTGACCCCTGAGGGACTCCAGCATTAATACTGCAGGCCTCTGATTTTTGTCCATCGACCACTACTCTTATGAGCCTATTGGAGAGAAATGATTTATTATATTCGCAGGGATACTATGTAGCGAGTTGAACAGCAAGATCTTTGTTTACATTAAACTTGTACTTCTGCATGTCAGTACAATCAGGGAAACAGGAACCTGGAAAGGAATTTTAAAATCTAGCAGTTTTGTAGAAAAAACTATTAGAGTAGAAGGCTTCCTGGCTTCTGGGAGCTCGACTGTGTAGGGTGGGATTTTGTTGTTTGTCAGTGGTATTTACGTAGAAAGGGTACAAGGGTTAGTAGTTCATCAAAGCACCTACCATTAAAAAAAGAAATTGTTATCAGTGTTTTGAATTTCTCATCTGGCAGTGTTTGTATCAATCTTTTTTGGTTGCTTACTGTAAACTGCCAGAAGACATCAACGTAGCATCAACCAATACGAGAAAAAAAAGTAAACAATTCCAAAACAGTACTTACCTGATATGAGATGATGTGATGAGCGAACACCATAGCCCCGATCTGGTGTTAAGAACATCTCCAAACAAGGGGCCCAGAGGTGTTTCTGAAAACGATTATTCATGCAGTTGTCTCCACATGGACAAAGTCCAGGGGAACATTCTGTATAAACCATTCTGCAATTAAAAAAACCTTTCATTGTTAATGATATTTTTTATGAAAATAATATTCATAATAATTACCCATCTATATAATACTTCTTTATCTGTCTAATTCAACTTGCAAATTTTTTGTTGTAATGCCTACAAATTCCCATTAATTGCTTAACAATTTTCTTTATAAAAAAAAACTATTTGATCAATTTAAGCAATTTTTGGAATATATTTTTGTTCAATTATGAACAATACAGATTTTATCATTGATAATATAGATTTTATTATTCCAGAGAAAAAAAGAGAAGATCAAGCCCACATACCTTGGCAGTGTCTAGGTTTTGAATGATATTAAAATGAGTCTAAGGTGAAATCGGAGGCGAACCGCTAGGCAAGCAGTTTAGATTTCTTAGTTGCCATCCAAGCAACCTCATTGTTATTAGAAAGTAAGGGAATTGTTGACTGCTCATTATTCACTACATTATTATAAATTTTCCAGAAAGAGGCTAATGATCGGTGGACAAGCACAGATGTGACAATTCTCCATGCACGAGTGAATGGTAGTTTTCTAGAGATATAGGATACTGGAAGATATGAGAAGTTTTCTAACACAGTAGCGGGAGTCCACCATCCTTGCAGCAGCCTTGGCAATGTCTTCTATGTGTTTTTTCGAATTCATATTACCTATGAATGTTAGGCTGAGGAATTTGAATGATGGACTCACATGTAAGGTTCTAATGGCCACGGCAGTGTAACATGTTTTTTAAGTGATATAATTTCTGAAATCGATTAATTAAACAAAATTGCTTAATGCAAACTGAAAAGTGAAAATAATGCACAAACCTGTTGAGGCACTCCTCCCCACAGCCACTTTTCTCATCTGTCAATTCCGAAGAACAGCTGCATGGATGAGGTTCATATGGAGACACTGGTTTGATATCCACATAAAAATCTGCAGAAAAACATGGAAGAAATTTACTAGAAGATTGTCCCACTCTTATAAAAAAAAAAAAAAAAAAATCATTACTATTAACTGAAAAAAATAGCATAAAATCTACTGTAAAAAATCCAAGACAATTTTTTAAAATTTATTTTCATAATACCTTATTTTTATTTTTTAAAACCACCATTAAATTTCAAAAATACAATTATGATTTTGGTATCTATGATGCTAAATATTAGCCAGAATAAGATATATTTTCAATTAGAGATGAGTGGTTTTCTGCAATTTTTCGGTTTCACTTGTATACTAAAAATTGTATCAAAACTTTCTTTCAAAACTTAAATTGTTCAATATCATACTATTACTACTAAACAACCATATAAAAAAATGTGATGAAAAGTTTGTTCTAATTTTTATTAAAGTAAATTTTATCAACAATTGTACTTTCAATTCATTTACAATGTGAAAAATTTATAGAATAAGGATCTCACTCTTCCAAAATTAATAATTCTTAAAATGTAAGTCTCTACAAAAAGCAATCGACTCCTATTAGCACAGACAAAAATTAAACTTGTTTTGTACAAAAAAACAAAAACTGAATATGAGGAGAAAATCAAGGAAAACATAAGTGATAAAAATGAACTGAAAAGAAAGATAAATAAAAACCTGGCCAGAAATAGGTTAGTTCGGAAGTTAATTTCTTAAAGCTGCTTAACACATACCAACATGTAAAAGACATCAAAATTGAATATGAGGATTTTATTGAGTAATAAGGTGGTTTAAAATAGCAGCATATCAAATAAATGCATTTTAACTAACAACACTATTACATACTGCTGTGTCATGTTGAAAGTTGTAAATGTCCTGAAATTACAAAACAGATTGAATAAAAGATCTGCGAGAAGTTAGTTGAAAACAAGGGAGATAAGTTAGTTTGTCATAGAAAATTGGCCAAAACAGAAGAAATGATAAAACTGCTTTATTCAATTTTATTTTTTTCTTGTAATTATTTTTCTACTCAATCATTTTTTTTTAATTTTTGGAATTGTTACTAATTTTGACATAACATAATTACATAATAGTGTTTTTACTTAGCATGCATTTTATTTTTTTTTACATCTAATTACAATGCAAAACATCCAAGTTAGAATCTGAAGATGAAATATGAAATGACTCCCTCCTTTCTGTTTCAGGATTGTTTAGTGTATTATATCAGTGAGAGAACTGTTCTAATGCAAAATAATATCTGCTTCCATTACCAAGATAAAATGTTATTCAAAAATGTCAAGCGTAGAAAAAAGTTAATTGATTCAAAAATTGTCTTTTTATTCTTCTTTAGATTCTATTTAAATAAAAACTTTCAAATCAACCCCCAAATGCCTTGTTTTAGATTCTTGTGAATAATCTATTTTACATAATCAATGCCTCATGAGTGGATGGAGATACAAATCTCGATAATGTGCTTAATACATCACCAATCAAAATCTTCCAGTCTTTGAATGTTAGCTATTAAGAAGTACTTCCTCAAGTCTAGTTTATCAGAAGGCAATGATGGTTTGAGCATGTCCTTCATCGTCCACCAACTGACATTCACAAAGCAATAGCACCAACACCACTACCAAGATGTCATAGAAAGAGTGGTGGTCAACTGAGGATGTGGCTTGCAACAGTCCAAGCTGACTTTGACTGTATGATCGATATGATATATGATTCAATATGTGACAATGGAATTGCAAACGACTGAAGTATGCTGAAGAATCAGCAGCAAACAGACCTGAATGGATTGCTTTGACTTGTGATATGGCAAATTCACTTGGACACAGCTCAACTCACCTTAAGTAAATTTTGTCACAAGTACAAAGTATAATCAATAATGGTAACTAATCCAATATATAACGAGCCTAAATTATTTGCAATATTCTGATGGCAATAACATTGGAGAGAGAAAAAAAAGTTTTTAAGCATTATCACACAACCATGGAAGAAACATTAATATAGTAGAGCTCCTTAATTAAGGATAACAAAATTTATTGAATACAAAATATTTAGATTTTTTTGTATACTTATTTATAATTATTACTGAGTTCAATTCTGATATAAATATTGTATCCTGAAGTGTATTCATAATAATAATTTTCAATGTTCTTTCTTTTAGATGATATAATTAATGATATATTATTCTTATAATAGCTTATATACAGCATAATAACGTTGACATACCAGTTCTAATTAGATTATTAAAGTTAAACAACGTTATACCTGATCCACACTAGGTTAGTGACCATTTGGGAATTCCATGTGCGTTATATAGAAGGTCCTCAAAAACTCCTAATCAGAACTGCAAATTCCTACTGTTGTCATCTCTCCTAACTGAGATATATGCACACGACTGGGGATCACTTGAGATTTCGGGTTATTTAATGCCAAATCCAGTAATTTCAAAAAAGATTTTATGTGATAAATTCTTTATATTTTCAAATATTTATTCACAGTGTTTTCTTTGTCTGTTTTGTAGAGGAAAATTGTGTTTTTTGTTTTTGATTTTGCAAAATATAATTAAGTTTTACAAAAAGAAAGAAAGAAAAAAAAAAACAACAAACAAAACAATGTCAATATTTGGTGCTTTTTAAGTCAGGAACCCAGTATATTCAGACAGCCTGATCAGGTAGCATGAGAGGTGGAAGTGCAGAAGATAATGAAATGTTGCAATGTGTTCAGGATGTTTTGCAAGAATCACATAAGCCATTCAAAAAAAAAAAACATCAACAATTCCCAGGTCACTGTTAAAAAGGTAGAAGTGATTCAAATTATGGAATATTGATGTAGCACTAAGTGCATAATTGTACCTATGATTCATCCAACTTCTCAAAAAAAAAAAAAAAAAAAAAAAAAAATCTGGTTCTTTTCATGCATATACTTTTAAGAAAAATTAGAAATCCTTTGCTTAGATAAAAAAAAATACATGACAAACACACGATGTTGAGTCTATAAATTTTTTTTCTTGTGACATTATAAATGTATTTTTACAATATTTCAGCCTATGTAACCTCTGACCATCTTCAGGTGTATCTTGTTTGTAAGAATCTGTGCACAGTGGATAGAGTACTTAGTAAAATTCAGTTAAGTTACATTTTTCTGGAGGCAGAAAATTCAATTTCCAGTGCAAGTGACACTCAAAATGCAATTACTTACATTACTTAGAACTTCTACCCAGTCATGCCTAACAGAATGAGAGCATGCTACCCCATGAATTAAATAAAGAATTCTGTTTGAAATTCTGTGCAGATTCTTGAGTTTGACAAAAAGATTCTCAAGTTTGACACAATACACCTGAAGTTCAGAGATTACATCACAAAAAATGTAGTGAAAATAATACTTAAGATGAGAACAGTAATTTGAAAAATCCAAATAATCAATCCTCATCTTTTTTTTTGTTTTGTTTTTTTATTACATTTTCACCCCAAACAAGGCAAATTGCCACTTTGGTGTAGGGGGCTACTATCAGGGGCAACAACTACTGGGGTACTATGTAGGGAGAACTGTAAAATAAAAAAAATACTTACTGTTTCTGACTTTCCGATAATTTAAATGGTCATCTTTTCTAACCAACTGAAAAATAGAATGAAAGAATTGATAATCCAAATATCATATTAGAGAATCAACATTTGCAGAATTGATTACAACTCATTATAAACACAGACATCCATTTTAAATAATTCACATTCAAATAAAGAAAAAATAAACACACAACTTTAATCAATAGTAAAGAAATTGCTTCAACCAATACATGTCGCAAAATTTTTTTTTTTTTTCAAAAGTCTCTTGTCCAAAATTACCCCTATATTAAAAAAAAACAAATAAACATTATGTGCCTGTAAAAATGTCATATTCCAAAAACTAAGAAAATAAAATTTTGTGAGTAAACAAAATGAGACTGTCTTGTCTAGCCATCTTGAAGAAACAAGGGAGATAACTCTACAATAATTCAAACTTATGAGATCATTCTTGTAATGTCTACGAATTCCCATTAATTGTTTAAAAATGATTTTTTTTATAAAAATAAAACTACTTGATCAATTTACATGTGTTTTGAAATATGATATTTTTGTTTTGTCATTGGTATTTACATCAAAACAGTTACTGTATTTTTAGTTTTTAATATATAGGAATTCTGGTCAATCACTTTTTTAAATACTATTAATAAATTTACATAATTTCTCAAATTCATTTTTATATGTAACAATCATTTTGGTTCATAAAATAATAATTTAACTTAATTTTAAAGGGAATATCTTGCTGAATCTAATATCAAATATAACAGTCATGATCCAAATAAATATATACACCACTCTCTATAACATATGAGGGGAAAACAAATGAACACATATCCAGGGAAATGGCAGAAAGCATGACTTCCAATCTGTAGTGGAATGGGGACAAAAATGGATGGTCACATTCAATGCTGCCAAAACCAAACTGGTTTCCTTCAATAACTACAAGAAACCTTCTCTACTACCAATAGCAATGGCCAAGAACACATTGCCTGACAGTACTTCTTTTAAACTCCTCGGCCTAATGTTTACAGGGAATATGAACTAGAATAGATACATTGAGAGCATTGCCAAGGCTGCTGCAAGGAAGGTTGGCTCCCTCTACCGTGCTAGAAAACTACTTACGCCTGAAAATATCCTGTACCTCTATAAGGCCACCATTTGCCCATGTATGGAGTACTGTTGTCACATCTGGGCTGGTACATCTGCTGCTTGTCTCTCGCTCCTGGACAGGGTTCAAAAGAGTCGCCAACCTGATAGGTTCTGAACTGTCATCTAGGCTTCAGCCTCTGTTCCATTGACGAGATATTGCATCCCTCTGCCTGTTCTACAAATACTTTAACGGTGAATGCTCTGAAGAACTTCAAACACTTGTACCTCCTCGACGTAACTACCCCCAACAAACCCGACAAGCTACTAAGTCTCATCCCTTTACAGTAGAGATTCCTAGGTGCAAGAAAGCCTTTTACTCCAATAGTTTCTTCTCCAGAACTGCAGGTCTTTGGAACTCCCTTCCGGGATTCTGCTTTTCCAACTGTACTGATATGCAGAAGTTCAAGTGGAATGTGAACAAACATCTTTCTACTCATCTCCCTTCATAATGCCCCTGCAAATTAAGTCCCTGATAGTAGCTCCTGCTTCAAAGTGGCACTGTGCCTTGTTTGGAGTGAAATTGAATTAAAAAAAAAAAAAAAATGCCTTCAGCAACTTCATCACCACCAGAACGCAAGGTTTTTACATTACTGGCATAAATACATTTGTTTTGCGTTAGTAAAAGTGTGCCGATTCTGATGGTGCTTATTTTGATCAATAAATTTTTGTTTGAGACGAAATATGTCCATCTTAACTTAAAAGTTAAAAATCTTGTCAACCTGATAATTATAAGCCCCTTTAAGTAAAATTAAAGGTGAGCCCTATTTGTATATTGAGAATACAGCTGTGGATTTGCTGCGTGCATCATTCACAAACATGCATAACTGTTTGAGAAAAAAGTTTGAATACTCTCGTTTTCAAAATTATGACAATCCTGCTTACATTGCTTTATAAGTAACTAGCGGGGGGTACCCGGCGTTGCCTGGGTGTTTGCAGGTGTGTGTGTGTGTGTGTGTGTGTGTGTGTGTGTGTGTGTTGGGGGGGGGGGGAATCAAAACAACCCTGTTAAAAAAAAAAGTTTGGCTGGGTGTTTGGAGGTGTAAAAGAAGAAAAAAAAGTTTTAGTAGGAAGATAGGCTTGAACCCCGAAGCCTTGACGTGAAGGTGGAAACGAAATGGAAAAAAACCCTGAGACCTAACCATCTCGGCCACGAGGGGAGAGGAAGTGATAAATGTTGTAAGTTAACGATTATAAAGTTAAATTGACCTAGTTTGCGTAGCAAGCCAGTTTCTGTTTCTCCCGCCCGATCATTCGCTTTTTTTGTACTGAAAAGTGTAACGAAGATGCGCCGATCAAAAATAGTGCGTAAAAGTCGGGCAAATTAAAGATAGCCGTGACCCCCATTCTTAAGTCGTAGATATTATGATTTAAACAGCATATAAAAAGTTTTAAGAAGGAGTGAGCCGACTGAGAAGCCCGGCGAAAAAGCCCTGTTTTTAAAAAAAAAATTTTCACCCCAAACAAGGCACAGTGCCACTTTGATGTAGGGGGCTATTATTAGAAACATAAGTTACAGGGGTACTATGTAGGGAGCTGGGCAGCAAGATGTTGGTTCACGTTGCACTTGAACTTCTGCATGTCAG
Organism: Euprymna scolopes; assembly: GCF_053919585.1. Lineage (NCBI taxonomy): Eukaryota > Metazoa > Mollusca > Cephalopoda > Sepiida > Sepiolidae > Euprymna > Euprymna scolopes. The sequence goes on along the minus strand of NC_136485.1, from coordinate 180,423,800 downwards.
TACAGTTGAGGAAGCAGGATCGCGGAAGGGAGTTCCAAAGTCTAGCAGTTCTGGGGAAGAAACTGCTAGAGTAGAAGGCTCTCTTACATCTAGGCATCTCTACTGTGAAAGGGTGGGATTTAGCTGCTTGTCGGGTCTGTCGGGGGCATTTACGTCGAGGGGGTACAAGTGCTTGCAGTTCGTCAGAGCATTCACCATTAAAGTACTTGTAGAACAGGCAGAGGGATGCAACATTTCGTCGATGGGACAGTGGCTGAAGCTTAGATGACAGTTCAGGACCTATTAGGTTGGCAACTCTCTTTTGGACCGTATCTAGGAGCGAGAGACTAGTAGTAGATACACCAGCCCAAATATGACAACAATACTCCATGCCTGGGCGAATGGTGGCCTTATAGAGGTACGGGATACTTTTGGGCGTTAGTAGCTTTCTAGCACGGTAGAGAGATCCTACCTTCTTCGCAGTGGTCCTGGTAATACTCTCAATGTAATTGTTCCAACTCATGTTTCTTGTGAACGTTAGCCGAGGAGTTTAAAAGATGTACTTTAAGATAAAGAGTCTGTGGCCATTGCTATTTGTGGTAGAGAAGGTTTCTTGTAATTATCGAAGGAAACAAGTTTAGTCTTGGCATATTGAATGTGACCATCCATTTTTGTCGCTATTCCACGACATCCTCTCGTGTTTCTGCCATTTCTTTAGATATGTGTTTATTTGGCGGACATACACAAAAATGCACACACACATTTTCGCTTTTATATATATATATATATATATATATATATATATATATATAGACTAAATTCACTTCATTCTAAATGTTAATTCTTGATGGTTGAGTGAAAGAACACTAGCCTGTAAAACCAACTTTGCTGATTTGGTTTGAGTCCTGCAACACAGTAATTATCATTATGGAAAGCAACATGGGTGGCAGGGGACTCGAAAAAGCAAATGCTGACATTAGATGGATGTGTAGCCTGTGGTGTCGAGAAGGCAGAGTTTTGTTAACTACATGACAGATGAGATTTTTAAAACAATATGCAATGCATTGTTAGAAAGTACCGATAATAAATGCCTTTTCATTAAAAAAAATAAATTCTTCCTTTCTTTGTTTCCTTGCAACTATCTCAGACACGTGTTGGGCCGAGTTTTAAAATATAACAAAACCGAAACGAAGACGATTGATAACCACATTACAATTGTTGTTTTGGTAATTAATGTTGTTATTGTTTTTTTAATTTTTTTTTTTTAAATTATATATTTTATCAAATAATTCCTGGAAAACTGGTTCAGCTTATAATGTATCAATGCATAATCAGAATTTCACAGAGCAAAGACTTTCATTATCACAAAAAATTTAGCTTAATTTTACTAATACAGTTTCTTTTTCACTCCCACTGTTTTGCAGAAATCTTTCCAAGTCTGGCCAGTGTTATACTGAGGAAAAAACCCTTAATACTTATGTAAATTCAAGTTTAATTTTAAAATTCTACATTAAAAAGTTAGTGATTGTTGTGAAGTGCTTCTTTTTTGCAATGGTTTTATTTTTAATAAAATGTTATAATCAAAATAGACTTCTTCAGTCTTTATGTTAAAAATTTTTCTTATTTCAGAATGGTTTTATATAATAAAAAATATATTTTAAAAGTTTATATAAAAAACTAGTATTTACTTTGAAATAAAAAAAAAAATTTCCAAGACTAAAAAATATATCTTGATTATAACATTTTTATTAAAAATAAACCCATTCTAAAAAAAACATTTCAAACTAAAGACTATATTTTTCTTAAGTAGAGTTTTAAAATGAAACTGAAATTTACATAAATATTAATCAATAAGTAAAAAAAAAATTGTTTTAGTAAAACTAACCAATTTTTCTATTTAAAATAATATCAAAATGCCTATACCATATTTAATAATGTATAATTATTCATAAAAAAACTCCATTATCATTTTATATTAAGTAAAATGGGGACAAAAACATGGAAATTGTGTTAAAATCACTAATATAAAAGGAAATTGATTTGTAAAGCGTGAAACGTTAAATAGCAAGTGACGTGTGTAAAACGAGAGATTTTATCGGAATAAGATTTCATTTCTATTTCATTAGCATAAAATGTTGAACATTTAATTAAGAACAATTAAATCTCTCGAGTGTTACTTGTGATTTTCAGTTACATAAAATTTGGACAGTATTTGCATTTAATTGATTTTTTATTTTATTTTATAAGAATAATTGTAATTTCAGATAAACTCATTCTCATAACTTTTGCACAGAATGCATTTAAACAAATATGAAATCATGGATGCAAACATAATCCAATGTTTTGATATAATTTATGCAATGATTAACATATTTGTTAAAACCTAAAAGAAAGAGATGAAAAACATTAACCTCGCCTGACGATGACTTGAAAAGTAAAAAAAAAAAAAAAAAAAAAAAAAAAAAATGTAAAAGTAAAAAAACAAAATTCATCATTATCTGTGTTGAGAAATCAGACCATAATGTATATCACAATATATATATATATATATATATATATATATATATATATATATATATATATATCCAGGCTTGACATATTCAAAAGTAGAAACTAATGAACTCAACAAGGTTGTTAGATAGTGTTTGATAACAAGAGCAAAATATTTTTTCTTTGAAGGTAAACAGCTACATTTGGTCGCTACAAACAGCAATCGGTTTCAATCAATGTTTACCTTCGAATAAATAATAATAATATATATATATATATACATACATATTGGTAGGTTAGTGATATACATATATTAATTGGGGTAGAGGTTATCTTTTATTTTCTTACATGTGACAATGGATACCCCCTGTAAGGATAGCTGTGCATGTAATTGTGAGGAGAGGGTTGCGCAATCCCCAACCACACCTCTCCTGAATAGGCACTGCTTGAGTCCTGTGGCAAAGAGAAATCCAGGATGACTGGAAACAATGCTGGAATAAGCAGAGAGCACATACAGCGCCTGGAATTCCAAAATGGTCACCCATTTTAATACTGAACAGGTTCAACGTTGCTTAACTTCAGTGATCTGACGGGAACCGGTGTGTTAATATGATTATTCCATACTTCCTTACATGTATGTATAATCTTCTATGGAGGAGGGGGGAACAATATCTTATCTCAAATTTTGTGTACACAGCAAAAAATATTTTGAATAAAAATCTTTAAAATAAAAGGAAGAAAAAGGTAGATTTAAACTTGCAAGATTTATAAATTCCCATTAATCACTAAAAAATGATTTTCTTTATAAAAATAAAACTACTTGATCAATTTATACAAGTTTTGCAATATAATCTTTTCGTTCTATCACGGGTAAATAAATCACAAAATATTTTCAGTATTCTTGTTTTTTAATATAGAAAAAATTCTGGATAACTACCTAGATGTCATTATCTTTTACTTTCTTGCATGTATCGTACATATAAACTATCAAATATGTAAACAAGCAATGATAATATTGTTTTCTTCTTTTCAAATTTGTCTTATCTCAACTTTTGTGTGTACAATGAAAGATATTAATACCAAAAAGTATGAGAAAATACTTTTTTCAACAATAAAACATTGATTAGAAATTATCGATAAAGTTTTAGGTGGAGAGAGAGTTAAACAAGGTTTGGTTTGGTTGTTTTGTTTTTGGGCATATAATATATCAATATATTATCAATCCTTTTCGGGTTATTTAATGCCAAATTTTGGAAACCGTTTTTATGCATCAAGTTCTTAGTATCTTTAAATATATATTTTTAGAGTTTGGTTGTTTTACCGCATATCAACAGTTTTCGGGTTATGCCAAATCCAATTATTTTGGAAATAGTATTCATGTTGCATACCGTTATTTTATAGAAAGGTTTTTATTCTTCAAGCTCTTTGTATTTTTAATTGCTAGTTTGTAGTGTTTCGTTTGGTTGTTTTGTAGTGGATTTTATCGTTTTTGTTCTCTGCCCTCCAGAACATGAATGAGTTTTGCAATAGGAGAGGGAAAAGGGTTACAGTATTAATGTTTGGTACATTTTAAGTTAGGAAACCAGTCAAGAAGTGGAGGAGATAGAAAAAGAAAGGGCAAATGGGAAGAAGGAAAAGGGGGAAAAGGTGGGCTGTTGTTTTTGTTTTTAGTTTTGCAGAACATAATTAAGTTTTGCAACAGAAAGTAGAAAAATAAAAAGCATCAATGTTAGGTGTATTTTGTATCAGGAAGCCAATATCTTCAGATAGCCTAATCTGGTAGCATCAGAGAGTTGAAAAAAAACAAAAACAAAAAAAAAACTGGTATTCTTGTTAAATAAATTGCATGCACATTGAGTGTTTTTGAATCAACTGATTGATATTTTAAGAGCAAGTGACATTAGCACTTGAATTCTCTCCTTACACTAAAAATGATGTTGAGGCTTGTTGACACAGAGTAAAGCAGTAATTCCCAACCATTATACTGTGACACGTTAATGTGCCGTGAAATTATTACTAGTGTGCCAAGAATAGGTAATATGTGGAAGTTATAAGTTATTATATGTGGAAAACTGTTTTCATATGGTTATAAATGGAGTTGTTTGCATTGATACGCACACATTCATCAACATTTTGTCTTTATTTGTAAGACTTCTGGATGAATGAAATTAAGAAAATAAAATACCAGTACAGTATTTGAAATTATATTTTTGTTGTAATAAAATGTATAACTCAAACAATTTGTTCTGTGTAAACAGAATAAATTCATACATTTCATTACAACAAAAATATAATTTCAAATATTGTACTGGTATTTTATCTTCTAAATTTCATTTATCCAGAAGAAGTCTTACAATAAAGATGAAACGTTGATGAACACATAACTTGGTTTGTTTCTTTATCTCTCTATCTTGTCGGAATACTATTTCCATTATTCTCATCATTCTTACTATGTGTGATCCTTAAATATCAAAAAAATAGAAATAAAACATACAATAAATCATTTAATTTTCTGACGTATTGAATTTTCCATAAGAAAAACATTAACAAGTATTCATTTTTTGTGAGAGGTGTGCTACCATATAAAAATGTTTAGGAACCACTGGACTAGAAATATTAATGCAATATCGTTGTCTGATGTCAGCAAAGAAGTTACCTGATTGTTCTTGTACATCCACCAGATATCGTATGGAAGTTGGAAGTCTGAAATATCTGTACGCAGATCTTTTCCGTCATGAAGAGGAACAGGTAATCCAGATTCCACGTTACCATTCTGTTGAGAAGATTTTTCTCTCGTTTTTAGCCCCGATCTTCGACTCATCCTACAATTAGAAGAATATAAAATGGAGTACTGTTGCCACATCTGGGCAGGAGTTGCTTGGTGCGCCCTATTGACAGAGTTAAAACCGGCTTTAAAACCTAGTAGGTGATGCCATTTTCTCTTCTCTGCAACCTCTTTCCTGCAGAAGAGATGTTGCAAGCCTGCCTCTGCTTTATCGTTATTTTCATGACAAGTGCTTGACTGAACTCTAATCTACAGTCCCCCCTTACCAAATTTTCAAAAATAACAAAACTTGACTAGCTACAACCACTATAAACGATTTCACCCACTCTCTATCTGTGCCTAAATCTAAATGCAGATTCCACAAACAAAGCTTTTCTCCTAGAACTGCCCGCCTGTGGAACACGGTTCTGCTGTCCTGCTTGCTGATTGAATATAACATGGTAGTCTTCAAATCCAATGTAAACAAATTCTTGTTGAACCATACCCATAAATAATTAAATTTTGCCCAATTTACACCATTAATGATTACTACACTACCACCTTACATTCCTTATCCTTAATGGTCTTCAGGCCTTGATAAATGGTAACTCTGAAGTAAAAAAAAAAAAGTTTAAAATGCTCTTGTAGAAAATACACAAGCAGTATTTGATTTTGACTAATAAGTTCTTACAAATATCAAAATCAGCAAAATTCCACCCCATTCAATGTAGAGGTCTCTCAATGCCAGAAAGCCTTCAATTCTAAAGCTTCTTTTGGACTGCCTAACTTTGGGATTACCTCCTGCTTCCATGACTGTACTGATATGCAAAAGTTTAAATGTGAACAGACATCTCACTGTTCATCTCCTTACATAGTCCCCTGCAGACATGATCCCAAATAATAGCCCCTTATGTCCAAGTGGCAATATTCTTTGTTTGCAGTGAACAAGAGTAAAATCAAACAAATTTCATTTTCATTGCAATTACAAATAGAGCAGAATGGTTGTAATTCAGCCACATGCAAAAATAGGGTCTCTTTAGTTTGAAAATATTTAACAAATCAAAGCTAATACATCTTATTAAATCTTTATGATATTAAAAATCAGCTTGCTTATTTGTGCATTGAATATTTTAGATGATGAGCGACGAGAAGTAATGGGAAGCAAGGAACAGAGGAAGTAGTAGCAACAACAGAAGAGAGTATATGTTTGTATGCCAGCGTCATTCACCCTAGGCAGGTTGAACCAACTTCCTCCAAAGAAGGAAGTATTAAGAGAATATTAAATCCACAAGCAATTCCTAGTCAGATGTACATTTCGGTCAGCGAAGATGACAATGTTAGGTATTTGAAGTTCTGGTAATAAGGGTATTGACGTCCTCCTACATACAACACCTGTTATTCCCAAATGGTCATCCATTTAGTACTGCCCAGGCTCAATGTTGCTTAACTTCGGTGATCTAATGAGAACCAGTGTGTCAACATGATAATGCTGTATTATAAGAGAAGAGAGTAAGAGAATGACATAAATAAAGTTGGCAAACAAGAAAACAAAAAGATTAAAGTAGTAGCAACATCAATGTACAGAGGATGATGTCAATAAATAAATGATCTAAATAAAGAAACAAAAAAAAACTTGAAAATTACAGAACATTATGAAAATTGTAATATAAAGCTCATTGCTGTAAACAAGAGTACACAGAAGTGTTTCATATTCATTACTGAATAACGCTGGGGGGGCTCTTTCAAGATATTTAATTATTTGTTTACATAATATATGTATATAACTATTTTTTTCCAAAGCATATACTTCTTAATTGAAAAACATAATATATATTTAATAGGTACTTACTCATGATTCTTATAATATTCATAATATATACCAACTTTCTGGTACTTTTTTTTCTGTAACTGAGACGGTATATCAGAATGACAATCATCCAAACCATCGTGAGATCTTTTGGGGGCACTACAATGACAACAATAAAATGAATATTAAAATAATGAAAAAATAAACACATTTCAAAATCGTGAAAAATTAGGACACAAAGGAAAATCTTTATTGCAGCAAAAAGATTTTCGGCAATCACGTATATTAATCTATTTGAGCCATTTCTTGGTGTTTATGTAATGACACCTCATATGAAATAAACAGCTATATTATAAAAAAAAGAAAAGGATTGTTAAAAAAAAAAATTTCATTAAAAAAATACTTTAAAACGGATGCATTTTTAAATTAATAAATACACTTTAAAAAAAATAAAACTTCTCTACATTATTTTCCGGGCAAAAATCTAATTGCACGTATTCAAATGTAAAATAATTCTTTCTTCCAAAAAAAAATTAAAAAAAATACAATCACTTTTGAACCAATTTTATAAATGCAATCTTTTGTTTTTAATTTCCAAAAAGTAGAGCAAAGATGGTGTGATTATGCAGATGATCTAATGTGAATGTATATATACACCTGAAGACGAGATTTACATCAGCTGAAACTCTGAACATAACACCCAAGTTTTGTAGCAAATAAGATGTATTATCATCAAAAACATTCACAATTTATGTAAGCATTGTCTCAAAAAACAAAACTTTGCCTGGCACTTATGCAGATAAAGGAATGTGTTAGCGTTGGAAGATTATGTAAAATGCTAGAAGGTGCCAGATAAAAGTTTCGTAATTTTTCTATTATTTTTTTTATTTCTTACTTCTTCATGTAAATGTAGGCCATTTTAATATTACATAAACTGTCTGAATAATTCTAAAAATAAATAAAACAAAAACAAACAGTTTTTACCTCTTTTTTTTCTATACTCAGACATTTTAATTAATTAATTTGTTTCAACTGACACAAATATTAAAAAAATATTAACATAACTTTTATTTTCCATAATTTTCATTAAACTAAAAATCCAATTTAAAATACTTATTAAAATTTATTTTCTTTAATTTACCAAGTCATTTTTATGGGTCCGGCTAGTTTTGATTTATGTTAATGTAAAACAGATATTTCTCATTTTCATGAAATAAAACTTTGCTTTTTATTTTTCATTATTTTATTAAATTATGTATTTAAAGCAAAAAAAATAACTTTAAAAAATAAACTTATAATTTTTGGATTTTTCGACGATTGATAATTTTATATTTGAATTAACCAAACTACTATTCTCACCTTGAGTGTTATTTGCACGTTTCAGACAATGTAATCTCTGCCCTTAATTTCAACACAGTCATAACTGATTGAACTAGAGCATGCAGCCTGTTTAAATTTCTGTGCAGATTCTAAAATTTGACAGGAAGATTCCAGAGCTTGACATAGGTTATATTGACAGAAACAGTCTGCGAGTAACAATCAAGATGAGAACAGTGGTCTGAAGAATCCAAATTATACGAATCTTAAATACCAAATATGCTAAAAATGTGAAAATTAAAAATATCCAATTCTATGAAATTAAGATCTTTAACTCTTAGCATCATTTATACAGATAAAAATTAATTTTTTTTGTTAACCCACTATAACATTTTTATTTAATAAAACAACAAAGTTACCAATATTTAAAAAGACTTTGCAGCCCTCCCCCACTCTTGTTCACCCCATGCAACACATATTGTCACTTGGATGGGAGGGGCTACTATTTGAGGCCATGTCTAAAGGGTGCTATGTGAGGAGATGAGCAAGCTGTCTGTTCACATTTCATTTAAACTTATGCAGGTGAGTACAGTAAGAGCAGCAAGAAACTATTAGAAACATCTAGGGACCTCTACAATGAAAGGGTTTGGCCTTTTGGTCAAGATCAAAGTGTAGTAGGGCCTTGTGCCTAATTTTGTTGAATTGAATTTTTTGTACGTTTTTTATGTTCAATTTTTTTCTTTCTCAATAAAATATATAAACAAGATCAAAGTGTAGTATCTGTTCTTCAGGTGCTGCACTTCCATTTCTTGTTCTCTTTCGGTGGAGGATCAGTCCTTCACAACTGAGACAATTTTTATTTTTGTACCTTTTCTCCACGTTAAAAAACGACCCTGGTGTCTAACTCTGTCCCGTGGGGAGGCATAGTAAATAGGTACAATGAAAGGGTAGGGTTTTTATTCTTGTCGGATTAGTTGGGGATATTTACATCAAGGAGGTACAAGTGCAATAAGTTTGGAGCACATTCCATTATAGTATTTGTAAAACACGCACAGGGATGCAAAATTGTAGCAATAGGACAGAGGTTGAAGCTTGGACCATCATAGACTCTTTTGGGTCCTGTTTGTCAGAAGTTAAGCATTATAAGCTATGATAAGGAGATAAATAATATAAATAAAATCAAGGTTTATGGAATAAAAACATTAAATGATTAAATATCAGATAATAATTAGATAATATTTAAAAATATGAAAACTTAAATATAATTATTTCTGAAGAGATTATAGTAATTTTTCCTAATAGTCCATAAAATCAACTATTTTGTCTTTTCAACAACTAAATGGACTTTTGTATCCAACAAAATGCTCAATATTTTAATAAAAAGCTAAAAAAAGATTTTAAAAAGAAAAATAACTTGTTTGAGAGATTGTTTAATCTGAGAAAATTAAAGATTAGTAAATTTAATGAAAGTTTTATTCCAAATAATCTATTATGAAATTTTTTATTTATAATCAATTTTCTAGGTAGATTGTATTTAAGTTAACAATGTGGGCAGCATATTAGTAGTTATGGCTAATAATCATATGCAATTGATCTGAACAATTGAACACAGAAAATAGCAGAATAATTGAACCAACACATAATTTGGGTCAACTTTTATTATTGACTGGTTGTTGTGCCATTAATTTTGATCTAGAACTGTTATCTTGACTCCAGATTATGATAATTTGAACCTGCATACCTCCATTTTCAGTATCAAATTGCGAATGATTCATCTCTTTACAAGATCACATTTCAACTAGCCTTTAAAGTGATAATTATTTTGACTTCCCATCACAATTCGGACGCATGAAAAAGAATAGAGATCGACTTTGTAATTCTTTGTTAGGCTGAAAACATTTGATTAGAATTTACTGAAATTGATGCAGAGTTGTTTTATAAAATAGCATTTCAAGAAGTACTAAATGAGTCATCAACTATTAGGATAATGTTTATACATTGTACAGTAGTGTGTATGTCTGTGATGGTAAAAAGATATGTTACAAGTACTTTCAGAGATATTATGTTTGTAAATAGTTTAGATGAGGATTGATAACAAAGTCTATGTTCAATTTATTTTATACTATTTTTTTTTTATATTTTTAAATCTCATTAACTTTTTTTATTCAATTCAACAATTCAATGTTATGTTGGGTTAACAAAAACATTGTTAAATCTCACATGCTTTTCTCTGCTAACAGCCTATCTCTTTGAGCCATGGCATTATATCTGTTTCTATCATAATACATTTCCACATCCTAAATAATTTTCAATTGTGGTCCTTCCAGTTGAACTTTGCTAATCTATCTGCAGTTCCGTTTCATTTAACTAACTAAATTATATACTAGTGGATTTACCTGTTCAATATCTTACTAGAACAGTAGCACAAATAATCCAAATAATATGACAAAAATACATTTTATGTTTCTGAATTTTTGAGATGAGGATTGATTATTATTTGGATTATTCAAACAACTGTTCTCATCTCATGTGGTGTAATGTATAACATATTAAGTGACACTCTTCTGGAAGTTCAAAGTTCAATTCTTAGTGAATACAATTGTGAATTATTTAATGCTATTACCCAGTTATGACCGACGGAACAGGAGACCACTGGCTATAAGTCTAATGTAAACAAGTTCTTGTTGAGTCGTCCTCTTAAATAATCAAATTCTACCTAATTTCCACCATTGCTGATTATCACAGAGTTATTTCACTGGCCATCTGACACTCATTAACCCTTATCCTCAAGTGGCTTATGGGCTTTAATAAGCACTGACTCACTATTTTTTAAAATTTTAAAACGAACCTGGAAGCATTTAAACTGTTGTATAGATGATCATTTAAATTCTTAGAAAATCTTTATGTATTAAAAGACTGAAGTTATTTACATCCAATCCTTTTATAAACAGATTAAAATAAGATTACCATCAACAAAATCTATACATCTATAAAAGTGAGAATATGTATGTGTATGCATGCGTGAGGACAATTCTCAACCTATATACTCAACAAATTTTTGATCTACAGACTTGAAATTTGGTATATAGGGTATTCAAACATGTGGAAAACATTTTAACTGGTGTTCACCCAGAAAGAAGGGCTGCTTAGGTCAAAATTGAAAAATTGCTACATGGGGTTTATCGGATTTTTATCTGTTTGTTGTTTCACAAATGTGTATGAGTAAATGGTTCACATTAGAGATTACTCATGCTAAGAATCGGTAGATTTGAAAACACTTTAAAGATCATGTCATGCTGGCCTAATGGTTATTGTACAAAACTCACTGTCTTTAGGTTTTGGTTTTGATCTCAGCTAGAGTATTGGTTTTACTTATAAAAAGTGAACAGTTTAAAAAAAAACATAATACTTGCATGCACGTGTCTCAGTTTCTTTCCGTCTTTTTTTTATTTAAAACATTTTTTTTTCAAGTTTAATACCTACAGTATTTATGTTTATAATAAGAATTCTGCATTGATTAAAATATGATATTTATGTGTATTTCACGACTGGGCAATGCCGGGTGGCCTGCTTGTTAATTATAGTTTTATAACAATTTGGTTCAATCAATAATTTAACAACCAACAGTATCATAATAATTTAAAATATCCTATTAAAAATAGTCAGAATTAAAAACAAAAACGGAATAAGTTGAAAAAGAGCAGCATAAAAATGAAAAATAAACTGATTCTCAAGCTATACTTGGCAGGTAGAATTAGTTTACAATAAAATCAGAGATGTACTAATTCAAGTCTATGAAAATAAAAACTAGAGAAATGAAGAGTGCATGAAGGATGTCAGAATTTCATCATTTCAAAATAGTCATAAAAAATTGTTAGGTAAATTTCAAATACAGAAATAATTATGTTTCTGCAAGAACCAATGGGGTTTAGTAAAATTCAGTCATAAGTGACATTATTGATTAATACATGTTGAAGGCTTAATCCCCAGTGTGGGCGATACTAGTACAATTGCGAATTACTTAGGACTTCTAACTCCAATCATGGCTGATATAAAACATGGATCAAAATAAATGGTTCCATTTGTAATTCCGAGTCCAAGAAAAAATGTGGCATGATTGAAATGGCTACATTTTTTAATTATTATTACTAAATATTATCATATTGATATTATGTACAAGGAGAGGCTAAGAAGGTAGAGTGGTATAGCTATATACAGAGATATATACAAAAAATTCTAACTCCTGTATGTTCACAAACTCCTCCTATGGTTTTAGAGTTAAACTATTCTTACAAAACTTGATACTTTTATGTAAAATTATATGCTTTTTCTGATTATGCAGTCAGATTTTATGCATATCTTTACCATGAACTATAAATTAAACGTGTAAGATTTTAAAACTGCTGCAGTCTATCATACAGAGTATGAGGTGTTTAAATAGTTTTAATTTCTTTTAAATTATTACGTGGTTTCATACATCATAGCAGTAATCGTGCTATTAATCTGTTTTAACTGAACCATTAATATCTGCTGCAGATGTCTTGGTAAAGGCAAAGGCTAAGGGTGTAAACCCTAACAGAAATCTGGTTTAGAGTCCCGATAAGCAGATGATGAAGTACTGCAACACCTTTCCGGCAACTTCTGCAGCTGTGCTGGCTCAGACTGTATTGGTTTGCCTTTCTGTTAGACTTTGTCTGCAACACCGAGAAGGGGACCCCAGTAATTGGGCAAACCTAGCTTTCCTTATCACCTACACAGGCCTGCATCTGGAGAGGCAACTCCAGCTTTGACTTTATAGTCACAGCAAATGCAGCAGTGCATCAGATTAGATGCAGATCATCATTGTCTCACTAGACTTCTGTCTAGTGAGACAATGATGATTGCCATAATCATGATATGGGAAAATAACAAAAAATCACAGAGCAATAAAATGTCTGATATTTTCTTAACGATTTCATGCAATAATTTTCAACATTTTATGAAATACAAAAAATCTTCTGTAGAAGCACTTGAAATGTAAAAAAAAAAAAAAGAATTGTCAAGTATTAAATTGAAATATGAAAACCCTACGTCACAGTTGATTAAGTCAGCTAGTGTGAATTTTAACAAGGATCATACTGAGTGCATGATGATAGCTCAAATCTGCGAAACAGAATCGTTCCAGGGTTGAATCAAAAATGGGTGATGTAAAGTTGAGGCAGGGAGCAACAGGTCAAATGGTAGATAAAACAAAGTCGAACCATGACGAATGACGTCACACTTTTCGAACTGAGAGAAACAAAGGTTTTAAAATCAGTCTCTAAATTGAAGCCGTGCAAACGAGACACTGCCAGTATTATAGAAGAATCTAAACGGAATGTTACCTCAATGCCTCTGTCTGTGTATGTTACTCATTTCAGTTAAGTTAGACAGATGTCAAGTAAATAATTAGCTCAGGGAACAGAGATTTCCAAGTTCGACAAGGTATACCTAAAGAAGGTCATAAATTACATCAACCAAAATATGCGAACAACACTCAAGATGAGAACAGTTGTCTGAATAACTCAAATAATATAATACAACTTATCAATCCTGTTTCAAAATTTAAAAACATGAGTTTTTTTATAACATAAAATTTGATGATGATTTGGGAGAAATTTTTTTTTTTATTGCACTTATCCTTATTTTATCTGATGACTTATTTTTAACCATAAAATTGTACAAGACTTAAAGATATTTCCTTAGAACAAATGAATTATTTATTAAACAAAAAAATACCAAAACAAGACAGCAAAACTAAATGTATATGCTTTGAATATATCTTACATTTAACTTTTGAAAACTGTAAAATAAAGTGACATATTCTTGATAAAAAATTTGATTTCCTTATTTTTCAATTATTTCTATGATGAAAAAAATTACATTATTTACATGTTTTGGACTGTTTTCCTCGTCTTCGTGAGGGTTGTCATTTTCACAAGGTTTCGGCCGTTGTATTCTCTGGCCTTCCTCAGGTGTCTTTTGTTGTAGTTGGTAACCTCCTGGTAACTTCTAAGAAAACAGTCCAAAACATGAAAATAAAACTTTAAATAACATTTCAAAATATCAATAAATACAAAAAATATTCACAGTAATTTTTTTTTATGTGAGTAAAAACTGAATTAAGTTTTCCTAATGTTTATGTTAATTATAGAACTCCTTTGACAAATATATATCTTTTTTTTTTTATTTGCATTTAATTCTTTTTTAATAAAACATTTCATACTTATGTCTGTCTACATGTAATTAAAAAAGGCTAAGATCATTAATTCTAACAGCAGTTTATTTAAAAAAGTACTTGTTTCTTAAATGTTTAACATTAAATGGTAGATATATTATTTTAAAATTCTATTAACCCCAACAAGGCATATTGCCACTGGGATGTATATATGTATGGAATTGAGCAGTCTGTTTACATTACATTTAAATTTCTGCATGATAGTATAGTCAGGGAAGGCGACTAGGAGGCAATTTCAAAGTCTAGCAGTTTGAGGGAAGAAACAATTAGAGTAGAAGGCTTTCCAGCATCTAGCACCAACCCCAGTCCCATCGCTACAATATTGCATCCCTGTGCACGTTTTACAAGTATAAAATGATGAAGGCCTACTCAAGTAAGGATGGTATAGGCTTTATGTAATTTGTAGGCCAACAATCAGTTAATTACATGAAGAAATGCCAAAAATAGTGAAATAGTCAGAGTGAAAAGTTTTGTTCTTATTTTACAGAACAACAAATGTTTTCATTGGAGCATTTCCATCCAATAAGAGAGATGCTTTAAAACGGATTTTATGGAAGCAAATAAAAGAGAAAGACATCACCTCATGTTTCTACATCAGCAGTAATGTTACTAGGTGTACATCCTGCTACTAAAAGTACACAGCAAACTCTTTATCTGTGAGTATCTGGAACACACCTCAATTTTTCTCATGTAAAAAAAAAAAAGTTACATTGCACACAACCAATCCATAATAGTTTTGTGTAATTTATTTATTTGCGGACTGTTATCTTCATCTTCATAGTTGTTTTTTTTGTTTCACCACGTTTCGGCCAACTCATCCTCTGGCCTTCTTCAGGTGATGGGATAGAAATCTCTTAACTGTATCCTCAGTAATTACTGCCTTCCATAGTTGTTGTCGTCTCACTACGTTTTGAGCAACAAAACTTCTGGCCTGCTTTGGGTTGAATTTAAACCGCTATATCTTCAGACAATGCTCACCTGGAACTATAGAGAGCCAATGCCTTTATCCGTTATGCTACGGGCCTGCCACGTGACATAGTGGATAGATTACTAGGAATACAGTTACGCGACTCCACATTCCTATTCTGTCACGGTTAATCACCTGAAGAAGGCCAAAAGATGAGTTGGCCGAAACGTGGTGAAACAACAACAACTATGATGATAATGAGGATAACAGCCCGCAAATAAATAAATAAATAAATACACAAATTAATCATCTCAAAGAATTCCAATAAAAAAATAAAAAAAACGTAATTTTCTTGTTTTGAAATAAAAAGTTACTTTTCAAAGCAAGCAAATTGTTATTCTTTAATAATCAGTTATGTCATGGGAAACAAAATCCCCATGAAACAATAAAAAAAACAAACTTTTTTGTGATTTAAAAATAAAAAAATTAAGTCCTTTTATGTTTCTGAATTTTTGAGATGAAGATTGATTATTCGTAGTATTTGAATTCTTCCGACTATTGTTCTCATCTTCAGTGTTATTTTCACAACGTTTTGGTCAATATAATCTTCGGCCTTCTTCAGGTATATCTTGTAGAACTCAGAATCTTTCTGTCACTCACAATCGACAAGATATACCTGAAGAAGGTCGGAGGTTACATCGACCAAAAAATTGTGAGAATAACACTAAAAGTGAAAACAGTAGCTGGAAGAATCTGAATGATGCAATGTTTAACAGATATACTTGTCTGTGCAGCCATACATTTTGGCTACAACCAAAGTGTAGTGTTGATTTTGTCTTAGAAGACCATCCTCCCAAGCATTACCTCCTTTTTCAAAACTTGAAAAGTTTATTGTTTTTTGGTCAAAGGAGAATGTGTTTATTATCTGTTTTCAAAGTACCCTCATCTATAAGGGAATGCCAATGAGACCAACATAGTTATTTTTTTGCATCTGTACTAATGTGTCTCCTTTTCAGGGATCTAGATTCCATACTATGAATTGATCTTTGGTACTTATGTAGAATAAGAACCTGGCTATCATCAGAATTTCCTGGCAGTTTACATAAAATGCCAGGAGGTGCAAAATGAAAGTTTTGTGATTTTTGTGCAAACACTAGCCAATTTTTTTTATAGAAAATATATTATTTCTGTTATTACGAAAATAATTCAATGAAAAATTGAAAAATTAAAAGAATATTCTTTTTGTTGTTATGAAGAAAATACAATGAATAATTATTGAAATTAAAATCAAGAAAAAAAAAATCACTCATGAAATAAATTTCATTTTATTTTGAATAAAAAAAATCTGATTTAAAAAAGTTTTTTATATAATTCCCCCCCCCCATTTTTTTAATGATTTGTTGTTCAAATCAAATATTTATTTATTTATTTTTTAATAATAAATCAATGATAACAAATGTTTTCATAAATGACATTGGCTGATGGGATTTCATCGGCTCAACATTTTAACACCTTATGTAAACTGTCCAGAAAACCCAGACGATAGTACAGTTCTTATTCTGCATAAGTACCTGATCTTTTGTCTGGGGTGAGGCAGATTATGTCATTTCTCCTAGGAATTATCTCCTCTTTTCAGAGATGGGATGATGAGATTTATTGCCTGTCACATGAGGTACCTTCATTCATATTATTTGGACTAATGTTCTCATTTTGAGTTATTTTCACCTTTCAGTTGATGTAACTTCTAGCTCTGCACAGAATTTCAAACAGAACCTTTATTTAATATAGAGGTAGCATGCTCTCATTCTTAATTTAATCCCTTCTTTACTATATAATAAGAAATAAACTACAATCTAACTATTGATCAATATCTTTTTTTATAATTATTTGGCTCCAAGACAGAATATTCAATCAAAAATAATCATGAAAAGAAAAATTAGTGTGCGATAATAAAAAAAGAGGTCTTGTTACATAAGATCTATCATAAAATTACAAATTAGTTCATATAAAGTTAGCTGAACGTAAACCCATGATAAATTGCCACAAAAATTTTTTATTAAGTTTGAGGGAGGGGAGGATAAGTTTGGAAATAGAAACTTTCATATGAGTGTGCGCGCACGCGCATAAACACACAGTAAAGCTTCACTTCTAAAATGTGTGTATGCATGCACACACACACAACACAATATTAGTTTTATGCAACATAAGGACAGAGTTTCTTTCCAAAGCAAATATTGTTTTTGTTCCTAAATTTGTTTCTGATAATATATACTAACAAAGAAACTAATATGATGTTATGAGCACAGTAAAAAAAAAAAAAAATTAACAATCTGTTATACCGGCCTTCCTTGAACAGAGGAATTGACACCGATTAGCACTATAAATAGTGCTAGTAATTCCAACACTGGTGAAAGAGATGCGACTGCACTTCAATTGCTAGCTGAGTGCCCAGCAGATATACACGCTTTCCTATCTTTGTACATTATTGTTAATACACTTGTTCCTTAACCAAATCTCGACTTGATTGTTCTTATTTTCACTGTTGTTCCATGACACAACAGATTGACGACAAGGAATCGAAACGACCATCACTGCAGAGAATCACCAAAAGTGATGGAAATAAAGATTCGTAAAATCTTTACGGCAGAACACCTTCGTCATTTAAACAGATATTTGGATACGCAAGGATTAACAGCGAATTAATTGATACAATAGTAATTTGGAGACAGGAAAAAACTTGCTACAAAAATCTACAGCAAAAAACGCGCACGTTGTCAATTATTTGATAATTGAACACACTTATCAAGTGTTTTAGAAAGGGAAAAAGGGCTCATTTTTTCTTCACCAGAAACCATTTTTCCTACGGTAAGAATTTTCTTCTGCAAAGTTAAATGTCCAAAACCAACTAGCAAATACCGTATAAGCTTATCGTTATTTCGATAACATCTAGGATTTGAAAAAAAAAAAAACAAAAAAAAAAAACATGCATGACTTTGTCAAGAGAAAAAGAGACAAACCGTGAAAAATAATTATTTGCGTACATCATTTGTGCTTAGCAAACACACAAAGAATCAAGTCATTTTTTGCAAAAGGCAAAGAGGGTAATAAAAAAATTTTTTAAAAAATTTTCTCATATGAATTCCTTGGATATTTCAAGCAACGGATTTTATTTTTGCTACGTAAAAACGTCGGCAAATAATAAGAAAAAAAAATGCTTCAACAACAGAAACACTTGAGGAAATATTGATGAAAACACAGGAGGAACAAAGAAAAATTCTGGAAGCGACACAGTAAATAAAGCAGACGATAATCATAACGCATTTTCTCAAATAGCTGTGTGGGTCGCTATTGAAAATTTCAATTATAATCCAGAAGACGACGTCACTTTCATCCAGTACTATAAGACGATATGAGGATATTTTTTATATCGGATTGTGGTACCTGGTCAGACGCGAAAAAAGTTAGGCTTTTGCTAAGGAAATTGGGAACAGCCCTGCATACAAAGTTCGTAAATTTTATTCTCCCCAAAAAAGATCAGTGAGTTGAGCTTCCAAAAAACAGTAAGTAGCATATACTTACAGAATTGCTTTCTGCAAAAACGTCTCTTTTCCATAGGCGATATAAATGTATAAATGTTACTAGAAGAGAGGAAGACGACTACACTACTTATACAAGTATAGTGAACAAGCATTACAACGATTTTAAACTGGAGGAATTATCATCAGATAATTTTAAATGTTTAATATTTGTGCAAGGGCTGGTCTTAAATAAAGACGCTAAAATCAGGCGTCAGGTTTTAAATAAACTCGAAAACGAACCAAATTTAAAACTACAAAACTTAACGGAAGAAAAGAAATGTTCCATATGCCGCTATAGAACAGATAGACGGTAAATTAGAAAGACTTGAAAACTTGATCACAGTGAGTGAGCTGCACCAACGGTTTACATCAAAAAGAAGAGTAAGGAGATTCGGGTTTGTACCGACTTCGCGGCAGGCTTAAACAGGGATTACAAGATCACCATTATCCTCTTCTGAGCCCTGAAGAGATATTTGCGAAACTGAGTGGAGGGAAATATTTTTCTAAAATTGACCTCAGTGACGTGTACTTACAAGTTCCAGTCGATGAGGAGTGTTCAAAGCTGCTATGTATTAATACCCATAAGGGATTGTACAAGATTAACAGACTTCCTTTTGGGGTCAAAGTCGCCCCTGCGATTTTTCAGCAAATTATGGACATTATGTTAAAATGGGTTGGATTTCGCAGTAGGGTACCTGGACGATGAGTTAATAAAAAGCGCTAGCAAAGATCAACACAAAGCTCATGTAAAACAAGTATTCAAAAGGATCCAGGATTATGGATTTAAAGTAAAACAGGAAAAATGTACATTTTTCATGGAGAAAATAAAATACTTGGAGCAAATCATCGATAAACATGGAAAAAGGCCGGATCCAGATAGATTGAGTGCAACAAAGAATATGCCTGCTCCAGAAAATATTGCGTTTTTACAAAGTTTCTTAGGTTTGGCAAATTACTACAATGTATTTGTGCCAAATATGCATAAACTAAGGTCGCTTTTAAATGAACTGTTAAGGAAAGACCAAAAATGGGTCTGGACGCAAGAGTGCAAAGAAGCATTTCGGGAAATTAAAGAGACTTTAATGTTTGACTTGTTTCTGGCACATTATAATCCCAAGCGTGAAATTATAGTTGCAAGCGATGCCAGCTCCTATGGCATAGGAGCATGCATTTTACACAAAATCGATGATGGAAAAGTGAAACCCATAGCACATTCATCTCGATCACTTTTGCCAGCCGAAAAGAACTACTCACAAATTGAAAAAGAGGTGCTAAGCATTATATTCGCGGTAAAGCAATTTCATCGTTTCCTGCACAGTAGGCAATTTCTGTTACAAACAGACCACAAACCATTAACGATTTTCGGGTCGAAAAAGGGACTACCACAACATACAGCGAATAGACTCCAAAGATGGGGTACCATACTTCTGAATTACAATTTTCAAATGGAGTATGTACTATCTAAAAAATTTGGTCATGCAAATGAGTTATCGAGGTTAATACCTAAGCAGACAGAACCATTGGAGGATATGGTAATAGCAGCCATTCAAGCGGAAGTTGAAGTAAAAAATATGTTATGTGACACAATAAGAGAACTTCCAGTAACGCTTGATGAGATTAAGAGTAAGGCAGAGGTGGACAAATTTATTATACGCACAAAAAAAAGGATCAACAATAACGAACTGGATGGAGAAATTTATTCAATTTGCGATAATGTCCTGTTATATAGCGACAGGGTCGTAATTTCTGCGACATTACAGAAAAGAATACTGAAGGAATTCCATGTAGGACATCCAGGTATATCAAGAATGAAAAGGTTAATGGGAAATCATAGGCATTACAAAGCTGATCTCGCGAGTTTGAATTATTGTGGAATTATCTACCCTTTTTTTGTCAAGATATACTGCATAATCACGTTGACACACCGGTTAGATCACCAAAGTTAAATGACGTTGCGTCTGACCAATATTTTTTTCTGTATTTTTGTTTTTAATTAGGTTGAATTCTGGACTTACACTTAATATTTTATATACAATATACGCATCATAAGAACTTGGTATTGATGGGATTATGGGTGTCTGACTCACTCTGCATCTCAAGGCATACAGATATGTACAGTGTGTGACCTCCTGTCCTAATTACATAAAGCACCTGGATATCCCAGGAATTAAGAGGCACGGTAGATAGAGGAAAATCTGGCTCAAGTACATAAGAATCAGTATAATTGTATGCAATGTAACAGACATTTTTTTTTTACTATAGCATCACCATTTATCAAGGTTTAAAGGTCACTCAAGGATAATGATTAATGAACGCCAAGTGAGACAACACGATGATGATTAGTGATGGTGGAAATTGAACAGAAATTAATTAAGAGAACAGCTCAACAAGAATTTGTTTACACTGGACTTGAAAACGTCTATGTTATAGTTAACTGAGAAGCAGCTCTCTGGTATTGTGTTGCACAGACAAATTTTCACTTAGTTTTAGGCACAGGTAAAAAATATGTGTAAGATGCGTTGTCCCCCCCCCCCTTGAGTCTGGGACACTTGTGCACCTAAAACATCCTAAATATGAAGATCGTATGAAGGAGAAATGCTAGTAAATCTAATTATAACATTATTAATAAAGAACATTTGTAACGAGTTTGAAATAACAACAAAAAATAAATCATCAACAATAAATATTATTTGTTATTTGCACCATAAAAAAATGGTTATGCGGCATTGCTTGATGGTTAAGGGGGTAGCATCACCCGTGGCAATATAGTAAGGACCATGTTCTCTAATAGCTTTTCTCTAAATTAATAAACTTATATTTTATTTATTGATTTTAGTTTGAATTACTACTACTAGTTTCGGCATTCACCTTGGAACGGTTGGGTTGGCTTGAAAATTTGTCGCATCTCAAATGGATGCTGACCAGGTGCAACAGTTCACTGCAGTTGCAGATACAAGAGTTAGCCAATTACAGTTTCAGCAATGAACCGAATAGAAGCAAGGGCCCAGGATCAGCTCGATATGTTTCACTGTTCTGAGTCGGGTTTTCAGCTGACCTTTGAATCATCTTTTCCCTGATGAGGTTCAAGACTTTCTGGATAACGATGCAGAATGTGACCGAACCAGCAAAGACATCTTGAAAGGAGAACTTACTGTAGAGAGTATATGTTGCAGCATGTTGAGATGAACTGCTGCTAAGGGACACGAAGGATGCGACACAAACAGCAGTGATCAAACAACTTTGACGTAGATGTGTATCAATTCTTCATTATAGGAAATATTTCTTTATTCCGCAGTAAATTCCATCCCTCGTTTCTGTTTATGTCTGTTAATAAAATGAGACAACTCTATGTATGTTTTGTAAGGAAGAGAATAACAAGTGCTTGAATAAAGTAAATGAACGAAATGGGAAGTATATATGCCTCAGATTCAAATAATGTGAAAATTTAAAATTTGATTGGCATATGCACGCAACTTTATCCGGGGGGGGGGGGGAAATTTTGTCAGGTGATCTTGTTACAGTTGCTTAACGACCAATACTGTGAGCTGTCTAAACATTTACTTTTCTTCCTTTTCTATTGATTCATATTGCTGATTCAACAGGTTGTCTCATCTATCTATAAAAGTGAGAATGTGCGTGTGTGTGAGAACACTTTTCAACTTATATACTTAACAAATGTTTAATCTACAGACTTGAAATTTGGTATAAAGGGTGTTCAGACATGTGGAAAACTTTTGAATAGGTTTTCATCCAGAAAAAAAAAAAGGGCTGCTAAGGGGTCAAATTTGAAAAACTGGTACTTGAGAGTCATCAGATTTTTATCTGTTTGGCAACTGTTTCATGAGGTCTGAAAATACTTTTTATAGATTGTATGTAGCAAACTGATCTAATGGTTATCACACTTGACTCACTGTCTTTAGGTTTTGGTTTCAGTCTCAGCTCAAATACTTTTTTTTTTTACATACAAGAAGTGAATTGTTTAGAAAAAACATAATACTTGCATGTACATGTCTCAGCTTTTTTTTTTTTTTTTACTTAATTTTTTAAAAAAGAATTTAACATTACGTTTAATACCGGGCAACACCAGGTACATCTTCCAGTATCTCTATAAAAGTGAGACTGTATGTGTGAGGACACTTCTCAATCTATATACTCAATGCATTTTTGATCTACACTCGAAATTTGATATATAGGGTATTCAGACACATGGAAAATATTTTAATCAGTTTTCATCTGGAAAAAAAAAAAAAAAACAACTCAGCTACTGATAACTAAGACTAATACATGAGAGTTCATCCTTCAAACTTCTTGGCTTAATATTCATAGGCAACATGAATTTGAACAAATACATTGCCGATATTGCCAAGGCTGCTGCTGCAAAAAAAGAAAAAAATGGTGGGCTCCCTCTACCGTATCAGAAAATTACTCATACCAGAGAGTATCCTACATCTCAACAAAAGCTACCATTCACCCAAAAAACACTATTGTTGTCACATCTAGGCTGGTGCATCTACCACTACTTTTCACTTTAGACAGATTAAAAAAAAAATCTCCAATTTAATAGATCCCACACTAATAAGCAGCAAAACTTTACTTCTTCACTGTTGAAGTTCCTAAATACCGGATAGCCTTCTAGTTTTTTACCCACAGACTGTTAGACTTTGGAATTCTCTCCCTGTTTTCTGCTTCCCTGACTGTACTGACATGCAAAACTTACAAAGTAATGTGAATATACATCTCACAATTCCATAAAAAGTCTTCTGTAAATATGATCCCAATTAGAAGTCCCTCACATCCAAGCCGTTTGGGGGTGAAAAACAGTAAAAAGATATTACTGACAACAGCGAATGTTTTCATTATTATGTGAATGTCAGCTCAACGAGGGGCGTACATTATCAGTCGAGATTCCAGGTCAACAACTCTTGTCTGTCTACTTCGCATCCAAATGTCATGACACTTACATGCATCCAACTGGTTTAAAATAAAAATACTGACATAAAAACCAGTGGAGTTCAACATTTTATCTTTTTTGTCATTCTGATTATTATTATTATCTTTAAGATATTTTATGTTTTGTACAGTTGCCGTCCAATACAAAAACTATTTTCCTCACAAAAATACATGCTTTTTTTTTTTTAACTCACGTTCACTTTTAACAAAGCATATCACCAGGTGGACATAAGGGGCTACTATTTAGGACCATGCGTAGGAAAGATTAACAAGATATTGGTTTAGGTTACGTTTAAACTTCTGCATATCAGTACAGCCAGGGAAGCAGACAGTAGGAAGCGAATTCCAAAGTCTAGTTGTTCAAGGGAAGAAACTATTAGAGTAGAAAGCTTTCTGGCATTTAGGGAACTCAACAGTGAAGGGGTGAGATTTTGTTGCTCAGCAGGGTTGTTGGAGATATGTACGTTGAGGGAGGCACAAGTGCAACGAGTTCATCAGAGCACATTTCATTAAAATACTTGTAAAACAAGCACAGAGATGCTACATTACAGCAATGGGACAGGGGCTGGAGCCTAGTTGACAAAGTGGGACCAATTAGATTGAAGACTCTTTTTAGAACCCTATCCAAGAGAGAAAGACCAGTGGTAGATGCACCAGCACAATGTGTCTGTTTTACAAGTACTTTAATGGAATGTGCTCTGATAAAATCATAGGACTTGTGCCTCTTTGACGTAAATACCTCCAGCTAACAAGCAGCAAAATTCCACCTCTTCACTGTCAAGATCCCTTGATGCCAGAAAGCCTTCTACTCTATAATAGTTTCTTCCCAAGAACTGCTAAACTTTAGAATTTCCATCCTGTCTCCTGCTTCCCCAAGTGTACTCACCTGCAGAAATTTAATTTATGCAATGTGAACCGTAAGGATGTCCCGATTATCAAATTTACCGATTAATCGGACTTTGGTAATCGGCCGATTAATAGGTTTTATAATGCCGATTTATGAACAAATTTTGTTGTCATAAATGATACTAATATTATATTGTAAACAAAAACAAGTTAACTCCCTTTTTTGTTTGCCAGTGAAAATTTATCGAAGAGACATGCATCATTTACACAATGTCATCAAATAACAGGCATGACGCGCTGTTAACATGTAGACTTTTACAACTGAATTTGAGGCAAACAGATGTAAGCATATGGAAAATTTCCCTTTTTTTCTCTTCCTATCAAATTAACATTATTATTTTTGACTTTAAATCACTGTCAAAGAAAATTATTACTTTATTTTTCAGTTTTTATGATGAGGAATTGTACAGTAAACTGCGACAATATACGAACCAAAAATAAAGCATTCTTCGCCAGTCATAGTCTTGCTCCTCATTTTTGGACCCTTGCTACTATTGCATATATATTTTTATTTTTCTGTTTTAAATAATTTATATTTTGAGATAAATTATTATTTAGATATCAGACATATGTAACTGAAATATGTAAAAAATTAACTAAATATTGACAACCTTCAACCATTAAAAGCAACCCGTTTTTGCTGGAAGTATTTTGATGTCAATCCCAAGAATAAGAATGTCGCTGCCTGCAAGTTATGTCGAAGCATAACATCAAATGGTGGCAAATCAGCAAAAACTTTTATAATGACTAATATGTTAAATCATCTTAGAAAGGTTCATCCAAAAGAAGCAAAAGTTGCAAATAAGAAAAGGAAGCACAACAAATATTCAGGGACAGACATTCTAAGAACAAGTGACAACAACTACAAGCCTCCAGTGAAACACCAAACTACTATAAAATCAATATTGGTCAAAAAGAAAGTTTGGGATATTAATGATCACTAGGCCTATGAAAAGAGTATATTCTTATTATTGGTATGACTCTCGAGTAATTATCCAACACAGTTAATCAATGGAGAACCACATCACTCTATCTAAAAACATAAGATATTAACTGATATATACTCGAGAGTCAAAATAATGAAAAGAATATTCTCTTGTCATAACCCTAATGATCACAGGTCACAAGAGATTCATTATCTAATAAGAGAAATGATTGCTGTTGATATTCAACTATATTCTGAAACATCTGACATTGGATTTAATAGGTTTATTGCAAAACTTTGTCCAAATTACAACATTCCATCCAAAAAGTACTTCACTGCAAAATAGTTTTTGATACATTTACAAAAGGAAAACAAAAATTCAACCGTCTCTTGCTGAAATTAGCAGCATTTTATGAAATACAGACATTTGGACAGCTACAAGAGATAATCCACCATTTCTGAGTTTGACGGAATGATTTGGAACAGTGTAGATCTATGCTTAGAATTGTTCCATTTCCACTGGTGCAAGAATAAGTGATAAATTGCACAATATTCTGGATGAGTATAAAATTTTCGATAAAGTTTTCTTAATCTTGCAAGATTCAGGAGCAAATATGGTTGCTGGTTTCAGAGAATTAGATTTAGAATGACTATCGTACATTGTAACTCAGGCTGTGAACACAACCATTATATCTAATAGAAATACAGTTTTTCACTTTAATCGCTTCCTATTAATAATTAGTAAATTAACTGAAATACAGGATCAGCTTTATTTGGAAAAACAAACTCATTCAAGATGTAACCACATGGTGTAATTCAACGTTATCTGCTGAAAATAAATTAACGAAAAGCTCTTGTGATGTGTGTTCTTGATAAGATTTCTACCTTAACAACTTATCAATGGAGACTTGTTTGAAAAAATATCCAGTTACTGAGCCCATTTGAAGAAATCAATAAAGAAGTAAGTCACAGAACATCAACCATATCAATGATACCTACAAATTTACCTCTGATGTTATTTTTGTCAAGAGAAGCTGTCCAATCTAATTCTAGCATTTCTGACTAGTGGAATCCTTTTTACCACTGTTGAACAATTCAGGTTATCAATGGAAATAAGTTTTTTTTTTTAATGATAAAAACTTGTATGTCTAATTTTCTAGACCCATGATTCAAATATTAATTTTAAAAGATTGGCATAGAAAACATTAAGAATTGGATTCTATATCTATTTTCCACTGATAATAATAAAGTAGAATCAGCAGTATACACTAAGGGTGAAGAAGCATATGTTGTGTAAATTACAATATGGCAACTTTGAAACCAACTTGCAAAAAAAAAAAAAAAAAACAGTAAAAATGTCACAAAAGAAGCTTTCATCACTCCTAGTATAAGACAATAGGAAGTAAAAGTACAATTATTTCTAATTCAATTTGGGCCTTCATTTTTGAGGTGTGAAAAGTGAGCATCATTTATAATAGCAAAATTGCACTGACGGACAATTTTTTTAAGTATCATCATATAAAACTGAATTAAATGACAGTAAATATTTACATTCAATAATACATAATGATTATTATGCCTATTTTTTTTTAAACAATTCTAGCTGCAACTTCATTATAAATTGATAAAAATGCTGATATGTTCAATTTTAGTGTCGGAAATAAAGTACCAAATGTCATAAACATACACTAATTTCAAAATCACATATCACAAAAACTGTTAAAAGATACAGATTTAGAATACTGCATGCCTAATCAATACATATTGTAGAATGCTATATCTAAATGTCATCTCTTTACATAATGTACTTCTTAAATAGTATCCCTAAGAAAATGTAATAATTTTATGTAGTATTTTTCATTTTGTTTATCATGGCGATGTAATTAAGGAAACGTACATGTTCAACATCAATTTAATTTTAATAAAAGAGAGAGATGCATGTTATCAACAGTAGAGTTCTTTATATACAATTGGTATTTCTTTGCGATTCTGTTGAATTCTTCGTTTGGCACTGATTACATTTGTCCATTTAAGGTGGTTCCCTCAACCCCTTCCCCAGTCAAACACATACAGAGAAAAAACTTCTGTTGTCTTTCAATGCTTGTGGCACAAATCACTTGTTTTGTATTGTCTATTAAAATGTTAGGTGAAAGTACAGACTAGTTAGAAAACACCCTCTCTTCCACATGTTAAGAAATGGGTTTTCAAAACCGTCTCTGCATAATTACTATTGTTTTTTATTGTTTTAACATCTTCATTTTATTTTTGTATTAGCTGTTAACGCTGTGTTTAAAATAAGCACCCGAACTTGGCTGTTTTTCAGAATAACAATATTTTTTAACTGGTAAACATTAATCAGAAAGGACTTTTTCATGGCATATGTGGAGCAATAGATCACTTGGATAATAACATTTAATGTGTTACCGGTGAAATATAGCCTAATTTAATGCGTAGAGTTTGTGAAAATTGGACCTCTAGATTATGCCATACACATGTGAACTGAGTTCATATACCCAAAATTATGTTTAAATTATAAATACCAAAAATTAATCTTTGGAATAAACTACATTAAAAATATTTTTCTATGATTTATTTTAATTTAAAGTTTACCGCCTCTAAAAAAAATAAATAATAATGATAAAAAAGAAAAAAAAAAAAAAATCCTATATGAATGAGTGCAACCAATACAAACAATAAATACTTTACTCTAAATATTTAACATAAAGCAAATTGCTATTGTTAGACTGTTAATCACTAAATGTACCCAGTGTTGCCTGGTATTACACGTAACATCAAATTCTTTAAAAAACAAAAATGTATTTAAAAAACAGAAAGAAACTGAGACATGTGCATGTGAGTATTATGTTTTTTCTAAACAGTTCACTTCTTATCAGTAAAATAATAAAAAAAAAACCCACTGGAGCTGAGATCGAAACCCAAACCATAAGACAGTGAGTCAAGTATGATAACCATTAGGCTAGCTTGGTACATTCTTTAAAAAGTGTTTTCAAACACACTTATTCTTAACACAAGTAATCTGTCATGTGAATGATTCACGCATGCACATTCGTGAAACAGTTGACAAACATAAAAATCCAATGATTCAAATTTTAACCTCTTAGCAGCTCTTCTTTCTGGATGAAAACCGATTAAAAAGCTTTGCACATGTGTGAATACAGTATATATAGCAAATTTCAAGTCTGTAGATAAAAAATTTGTTGAGAAGTGTCCTCACACACATTCTCACTATTATAGATATTTAGATTAATAAGACAAAATCTCCTATGCAATCTCGAGGACTCATGGTGAGACTTGGAGATTGGGATATAATATTAAAATCAGAAGATGCACAAGAAAAACGGGTTGAAATCCTTAGGTTGAACTACTTTACTAGAGAGAATAATAAAAACTGATTTGATTGAAACCTTTAAAGTAATAAATAGGATGGAATACTTTTTAATATCTGTATTCATTAGTAAAAAAATTATTTGCATAAAAAGATTTCAAAAACTAAATTTACCAATTAAAATTTTTTTCTCCAAATAAGAAAATTATATTTCTAGAACAAATTATCTCACCAGGAAAAATAGCTTTAATATTGATTAGTGTAAGACTGGATTAATTCAGAAATAATGATTAAAAAAACGAAATGTAAAAATATTTATAAAGTCTATCTGATCAAATATGGACAAGATTTTAATCTGTTCTTCATAGTCTAACGTCTGTTTTACATTCTGGCATGTGTTGGACAGCTTTGAGAAATTAGCTTCTAAACACGCCGATTTTTGATCAGGTTTTCTCTCAAATCCATCCTTATCATTTCCTTGGCTTTCCCTCTGCCAACAGACTCTCCTTTATCTTTAAAACCAAAAAACTTTCATCCATTTGTTTCAATGTGACCAAACAGTTCTCTCTCTATACTATCATCAGATCTAAACCTGTCTTTAGGACTAGCATTACACATTCATTGCATCATTCTGATATAATTCCTTGGTTCTTGTCTAGAATTCCTCCTTTATTAAAAAACAAAAACAAAGAAAAATCCATATGATGCATCCATGATAAAATGAAAATCTCATATTCCAAAAATAAATTGATCAAAGAGTTTTATTTTTATAAAGAATCATTTTTAAGTAATTAATGGGAATTTGTAGGCATTACAACATACATCTACTATGAATTACTGCTAAGTTATCTCCTTTAGTTTATTGTCATTCTCCCCCCACCCTTTTTTAAAATGACAAACGAGACAGCCACTCTTCGGATACTTAAAACATTTTATTTTCTTATTTAAAGCAAAAAAAAAACCCCAAAAAAACAAAAACAAAAAAAAATCAATTATTATACATGATTTTTGGAATAGGATATTTTCGTTTTGTCACAGGTATATATATATATATATATATATATATATATATATATATATATATATATATATATATAAATCTCAGATATTTTTTTAAAAATACAATTGGAATTCTGAACAAGAATCAATTTATTTTAATGCAATGAGATTTTTCTTTGTAAGTTGAGATGAGATTACTTATGAAAATAAGAGATGCCCAAACGAAACATGATAAATAAATCAACAAAGTAATTTACTATTCTGCATGAATTATGATAAAATTTTGATTGAATGAAAAGTCAGATATGCATTAGCTGTGAATGGATGTGAAATTGTACTGTATGGAAAAATGGAAACAGCACTAACCCTATGCGGGTTTAATCAGCTTTCTCCAAAGGAGAAAGTTCCATGGGATTTTACAACTCTTGCATGGAGGTGTCGATATCCTCCTACATAGAGCTCCTGGAATTTCCAAATTGGTCACCCATCTGGTACTGACCAGGCTCAATGTTGCTTTACTTTGGTGATATAATGAGAACCGGTGTGTCAACGTGATCATGCGGTACGTACTGTATATAATCGTTTTTAAATTTTTTTCAAAGATTCTGAAGCATGTCATATTCACATTAGCATTTGCTAGCAGAAGGCCTTTGTACTTACTTGATTTTGATAGTACAGAATGGGCGAAGACCAATAAAGTATATATTTTTTTATAAAGTGAGAAAAAAGAAAATTTAATTTACTTTATCCTACCATTTTTTGTTTTAAATAAAATTAAGGAAAACAAAATTTTCTTAAGGGTTGTGTTATTGCTAACATATTTCGGGCAGTTTACATAAATTGCAGGAAGGTGCTAAATGATTTTTTTTTTCTTTTTAACCGAAAAGGATGTCCAATGTTTAAAATAATTGCAAACAATTAAACATCAAATAAAAGCAAATAATTATGATTGAAAACAGTCACTATTTGGTTACTTTAATTTGTACAGTTTACAGACTGTGTTGAAATAATGTTATTTAGAAAGCCATTCGTAACACAGAGGAAACATTTTAACTATTCTGTACTTTCACCTAACAATTTAATAAACAAAAGATACCATTAGAGAAATTTAATAATTAAAAGATACCATTTGCCAATTATATTTGCGATTTCATTGGCTAAGCAGTTTAACACTTTCCAACGATTTATGAAACTTACCTGGAATATGCGAACAATAACACAAACCCTATTCTGTTTAAGTACCAAAAACTACCATTTTTAAATTTAGTCAAAGCAGTTCATAACATAAGAAAACAAAAACAAGCATCAGCAGCTTTTTGTTCCAATCCAGACCCCCCCCCCCTAAAAACACCTTGTGTTTAACTTTGCCCTGGTCGGGAAGTAAATAAACTTGCTGCAAAAAGCTCCAGGAATTGTTGCTGTTTAGAGCTTGTTACCATGAAAACATCGAGCATCATAGGGAAGTACTCTTGCTCTCCATATGACACAGGCTGATTGAATGACACAAGCTTTGTGAAACATCATAGCTATTAGAATATGTTGCTATAGCAATATGTCAAAGTAACACTATAAATCATGTTAACCCACTCACAAACACGGCCGATTTGCAGCAGTTCAGGATGTGTATATTTAATGACTACAAACAAATTAATTTACTTTTATTTCATAATAAAAATGTAATTACTTTCAAGTTAATATTCATTTTTTAGCATGATTATTTTAGATTTTAATATTGCAGTGAAATTTTGTTTAATGCCATCACAAATTCGGAATTTTATTTTATTTAGTCAGCCACAAGGTAGGTGTGAGCTTTGATGAAAGAGTTTCTGTGAAATAAACTGGATTTAAACTTGGAATACCCAGGTTTCAGTCCATGTCATTAACCTCTGAGCCACGATCAGTTATTTTACTTATGTACTGGCTATTCCTGCATATTTTCTTTACAAGTCAAATTTAATTTTTACAATATCATTTTGTCATTAAATTATTAACGAAATTATTATAAAATTACTCACACCTGAGAGGATTGTGTATTTCTACAAAGCCACATTCACCCATGCATGGAGTATTGTTACCACATCTGTCCCAACACCACAATGTTGCATCCTTGTGCCTGTTTTACAAGTACTTTAATGGAATGTTGCATTTGTACCCACCCCTTGATGTAAACCAGTAACAAGACTGTCTAGCAGCAGAATCCCATACCTTCACTGTAGAGGTCCCTAGATGTTGAAAAGCCTTCTACTCTAATAGCTTTTCCTCTAGGGCTGTTAGATTTTGGAATTCCCTCTGTGTTCCCTGCTTCTAATATGCTGTACTAACATGCAGAAATTTAAATGTTATGTGAAGCCATCTTGATCATCTCCTTTCATAGCTCCTTGTAGACATGGTCTCAAATAGTAGCCCCTTCCATCTAAATGACAATATCCCTTAATTAGGGCAAATAAAACTTAAAAAAAAAAAAAAAATTGTTAAACACATAATAAATAAATAATAAATTTTAAATTCAAATCTTATAGTTACAAGAAAAAACAAAACAAAACACACACAATATATATATATATATATATATATATATATATATATATTATAACTACTTCATTTACTCACATAAAATTAATATACGAAAGTATAGATTTATGCGTAAATTTTGTTGACACTGCATCTGTCATTTGCTTCTGTAATAATTAATATTTATGGCATTTCTACGCTTTCGACACAAGAGAACAATATAGACAAAATACATAAAGGGAAAATGAATTAAAAAAAGAAATTATATCTACATTTAAACTTAGACCCCCACCCCCACCTCTTCATCCTAAAGAAGACTGAGATTCAGGCATTTAGCACTGTATTTAACAGAACAAACGAAGAGATGAAAAACAAATATGCAACAAATAAATGTTACCAAAGGCAAAACACTTTTACCTTTCTGGATAAGTTTAGTGTTTAGACTTATTTTAAAGAGTGTTTTTAATTCAAATCAAACTTAGTATTCACTCTGTTGAGTTAGAATAAAAAATGGTTGCTCCATAAGCTCTTCACAAGGACCTGTGATTCTCACTTTTCTTTAGGATGGAGAGGTGTGAGGTCTAAGTTTAAATGTAGATATAATTCCATTTTTAATTCATTTACCCAAGATTTAGATAAACTCATCGTGAGTTATCGACATTGTTTACTTATGTCCAAAGCATAGAAATTCTTTTCAATTGTTTATGAAATTGCCTAACGACGACCAAATACAAATGAGATATATTTTAAAAGCATTGCCTCACAATTTTTGATCAATTACAAAGAAAACATTTGAGAAAAATATTTAGAAAGATTTACTCTTGTAATGTACACCTCCCTCTCAAGTGTATTTCTTATGTTTTGCAAAATATATATGGACATCACACAGAGGGAGGTATAGTCATTTGAACATTTTTAAAAAGCATCAAATCTTTAATTAAATGTCAAGAAATTTTAAAAGAATCAGAATCAGTACTTGAATCCAAAATTTAGAACAGAATCAGTGATTGTATTGGAATCAGGAAAATTTTGAAATCGTCCCATCACTACTTTGAATATGAACTGTTTTATTTTATTGATTTACTATCTTTTTCAGCTGAACGGAAGTTTGGGGTTAATAACTTTCCCAACTACATTTGTGTGTAAGCTAATAAAATAAACTATATTTAATCTTGGTTTGTCCATATTAGTCCTCCCCTTCTAAGGTAGCAGGGAATTATTTTGATAAAGTTCCATTTTTTGCTTTTTTAATTTTCTTATTATTTTGTTCTAGCTGGGGATGGGACATCTTACCGGATTCCAGACATTAACCTGCTATCTCATGCATTCCAACCAAGAGCTCTCTTTTTTTTTTTAAGATCTAACCGTTTCTTTGAGTGTAATTGTTTGTATCTCCTTTGCACTTGGTTAACAAAGTATATTTGCCAGGTAGTTTTCGAAATTCTTTTTTATGAGTCAGGTTGCTTCTGTAATTACTGGAATCGTGGAGACCATCCTAAGATTACAGTTTCTTTTTATGTTGTACATAAGACCTTGATATTTCGTTATCTTTTCCCTCTCAGTTCTGTCAAACCTAGCATCACTGGGGACACTAACTTCTACTAAGGTTACCTCTTTCTTTTTCTTGTCTCATATCACTATGCCAGGTTTAACAGCTCTGTTTCCTAGGTAAAGTAGCTGTAAGAATTGCATAGTCATCGTGAATGATGTACAACTTATTTCAAAATGTTCTTTCTGGTATATGTTCGCAGGACTTGCTGCTACATGATATTGAACATTGACAGATAGTTCAGTGGAGATATTTATACACAATGTATTCTCATCTATATATCTATAAAAGTGAAAATGTCTCTCTGTCTGTGTCCATTTCCCTACTAAATAACTGTCAATTTTCGGTCTACAGACTCGAAATTTTGAATAAGGGGTATTGAGAAAATATTTTTTAATCGGATTTCAGCCAGAAATTTTGGTGTTAAGATGTCAAAGTTAAACGATTTGACCTTTGAGAACTCTACCAAACTCCTCTGCCAATTTTGTGTGTAAACACTTGAAATTTCAGATATAGGTTACTTGGACATGGATCTAACTTTATAATATGATTTGAGCCCAAAATAATAAATGCTAAGGGGTCATAATTGGGGTCAAAGTTTAAAAAAAATTTACCTAGTAAAGTAGTAGAAACAAATAGCAATAGTAGAAACACACTAACACCTACAACTTCTATTTATTCGCATTTACTGAAAACTTGCCCAAATATCTATTTACTTAATTATACATACGGAATACGCCATGACTTAAAATTTACCTCCAGTTATACCCGTACTGTACTGCACCTACGTCTTAACCCTCCTGTAATCTAAAATATAGTGACTGGGCAAAATTTTTAGCTCAATTCCTAATACTTACACACTGTAACGTTATCATGTACCTAAGCTAACATATAAATTTTAAAAAATGTAAAAATCTAAAGGTAAAAGTCTTAATCCCCACTAACACATTTCTAACAAGGCTGCTTACATAGTTGCTTCCACTGCATGAGTGTTTTTTTTTTGTTTTGTTTTTTTCTCCTTAGTAACAATGAAATAGCAATGTCCCTAAATCACTTTGAGGAGTGTAACTATTCATTAAATATATAACCTCTACAAACTAACCCTGTAACATTAACTAACCACGCGGGGTTGCAGAAATACCTGGATTAGGACTCAGGCACGGAGCAAACCCTCTCAGGACTGATGGACCCAGTAGATCTTCCCAGATCATCTGTCTAGAAGGAAAACTCTGAAACTAAACCTAAGGGGAGGGAGGCCTCTTCAGTCTTGGATGACAACCTTCCTAGAGCTGGTGACTCAAACAAATTACCGGTTTGCAAACCTAAACTGCTTAAGGAGTAGATAGGCTCTGTCTATCGCCTGGCTTCCATACTGCTTCTTTGCCTATTAGTCAGGCGCAGAGATGCTATCACTGTGATTTGACAAAACACTCAGTGGTAGACCTTGTTTCTTGTCTAGGGCAATGAATGCCGTTTTCCCCACTCCTGACACATACCACCCCTCAAAACTGGGTACTTGGGAGTGCTTGAGTACCACATATGCCTGTGCAATTAGATTGGGTTGACCTTCTTCTGATGGGTTGAGGGTACCGGATTGACAGTTCCTGGCTGCTGTTTCCGACTGGTAGTACAGGACCCTAACTCTTTGGTAGCGCTAAGAGCGGCTGCTCCATCAACAGTTGTATAATATCGGGACGTTTGTAGTGCCATGTCGCGCATGGAAAGGAACTCTGCACTCATCCCCGATGGGCTTTCCTGAGGCCACAGTTCTAGTTGAAGAAAGGTCAGCAAATGGTCTACTTGTGTTGCATGTCTGATACCCTGCATAACCTCTTGTTCAGCTCCCCCTTACCTAACTGAAACTCTTTAAAAACATGATGACAGTACAATAAAAAAAATAAGCTTAAACCAGGCTTAGGGACAAACAAATTCAACTTGCCTCCTCCCTTGAGGCTTGCATTCACGAACATCCGTGGGCTTAGAACTAATTTAGCTGATGTTAAGCATTTCTCCTAACAAATACCCCGGATATCTTAGCACTAAGTGAGACTAACCTACACTCCTCCATACCCTCTAACTACTTTAACATGTCTGGCTATCTCCCACTCTACCGTAAGGACTGACAGACATATGCACGGACTTGGAGTCTACATTCGTAACACCCTCCCCATGACAAGAGAAACAAACCTAGAATCGGACGATCAAACCTTTATTTGCTTTAGACTAAACATACAACATAACATTAGCTACTTTTATTTTCTCTTCCGCTCTCCCTCGACTGCACCATAATAAACAAAGTCTCTGACAGCATAGACACAGCACTCTCCCTCGACACTAGTGCACAAGTACATGTATTTGGTGACTTTAATGTCCACCACAAGAACTGACTTGTGATTCTCTACTTATACAGATGCAATGGGCAGCACAACACATAGCTTCGTTATATCTCACTCCCTATCACAAAGGGTTACATTCCCAACCTGTTTCCCTGACCAGCAAGAACAACACACATCACTTCTAGATCTGTTTCTGACCACAGTTCCCGATGATTGTATTACAAATGCTGACAGCCCACTTGGGAATGCTGAGCATACAGTGATAATGGTCGAAATCGCCCTAAACTCTAGACCCAAAACTGAAGAGCCAGTGCTCAAAACAATGAGATATTATAAAAAGGCTGACTGGGAAGCCATCAAAGATCTTATCAGAGATGCCCCATGGGGAAATATTTTTTCTCTTCCTGCTGAACAGTGTGCAATTGAGACCACTGAATGGTTCAAAATGGTAATTGAAGCACATGTTCCCATGCGGAAATTTTATAGCAAGCCCCACTCTCCCCAATGGTTTACATTGCTCAAAGGCAGCATGCATACCGCAGATTTAACAAACATAAGTCCAGTTCAAACAGACAGAAGTATATAGAAGCTAGAAGTAACGTTAAGAAAGAAATAGTGACAGCTAAGAGAGAATTTACTGAAACCATTAAAAAACGCATCAAAGCACAAAAATTAGGAACTCGTGACTTCTGGAAAATGTACAACAGTGTAGTAAATAATGGGCAATCAACAATTCCTCCACTAACCAACAATCACGAGGTTGTTTGCTCAGCAACCGACAAGGCTAATATGCTTGCCAGTTGGTTTGCCTCAAACTCCACACTGGACCTTTCCAACAACCCCCTACCTGACTTTCCTTTGCGGACAGACGCCATGCTAGACAATCTAAAAATCACCACTGCTCAGGTGCATGCTATCATAAAAAACCTTGACACTTCAAAAGCATGTGGACCTGATCTCATCCCAGTTGTGTTATTAAAAAAGTGCTCAACTGAAGTAGCTCCAGTTCTCCCCAAGCTCTACAACAAATGCCTTAATGAATCTTGCTTTCCGGGTTGTTGGAAAACTGCTTCTGTGGTACCAGTATTCCAGAATTCTGGCAAAAGAACTGACCAATCAAATTATCGCCCCATTAGCCTCCTCCCACTTTTCGCCAAAATATTTGAGACCATAATTAACCATGCTCTAGTCCATCACCTTACAGATGCTAAACTTCTGACTAACAAACAATATGGATTTAGACAAGCCCGTTCCACAGCAGACATCCTCACTGTAATCTCTGAACATATATACCATTTACTGAACAAAGCAGGGAAGGGTAGAGTGGTAGCTCTAGATATATCTAAGGCTTTTGACAGGGTATGGCATGAGGGTCTCCTCAGGAAAATTAGATTATACGGTATCACTGGTAGAATACTTAACATAATTAAATCCTTCTTAGATAAGAGAAAAATCCAGGTTGTCCTCAACAGTCGTACATCTAAACAATATGATATAAATGCAGGAGTGGCTCAGGGGTCTATCCTTGGACCTCTATTGTTCCTAATATTCATTAATGACCTCCCTGACAAAATTGTCTTTGAGATGGGTATATATGCTGATGACACCACACTCTATAACAGGCATGACAGGAAAAGAAACGAACACATATCTAAAGAAATGGCAAAAACACTAGAGGATGACCTCCAATTTGTAGTTGAATGGGGACATTCAATGCTGCCAAGACTAAACTGGTTTCTTCAATAATTACAAGAAACCTTCTCTACCACCAATAGAAATGGCCAGTGACTCCCTGTCTGAGAGTACATCTTTCAAACTGCTTGGCCTAACGTTCACAGGAAACATGGGTTGGAACAATTACATTGAAAACATTGCCAGGGCCGCTGCGAAAAAGGTAGGCTCTCTCTACCGTGCTAGAAAACTATTAACACCTGAAAGTATCCTGTACCTCTATAAGGCCACCATTTGCCCATGTATGGAGTATTGCTGTCACATTTAGGCTAGTGCATCTGCTACTAGTCTCTCGCTCCTAGACAAGGTCCAAAAGAGAGTCTCCAACCTAATAGGCCCTGAACTGGCATCTAAGCTTCAGCCTCTGTCCCAATCGACGAAATATTGCATCCCTCTGCTTGTTCTACAAGTATTTTAATGGTGAATGCTCTGGCGAACTGCAGACACTTGTGCCCCCACGACGTAGACACCCTCGACAAACCCGACAGGCACCTAAATCCCACCCCCACACAGTAGAGATCCCTAGATGTAAAAGATCTTTCTACTCCAGTAGTTTCTTCCCCAGAACTGCTAGACTCTGGAATTCCATTCCAGGTCCCTGCTTCCCCAACTGTACTGACATGCAGAAGTTCAAGTGTAACGTGAACCGACATCTTGCTGCCCAAATCCCAACATAGTACCCCAGTAGTGGTTGCCCCTGATAGTAGCCCCCTACACCAAAGTGGCAATGTGCCTTGTTTGGGGTGAAAAACAAAAAAAACTCTGGTCTCTCCAAAATTACTCAGCCAATTTTTGGTCTAAACATTTGAAATTTTACATAAAATGTATTCGGACATAGGGCAAGCTTTTTAATATTTTTTTTTGCTGAAAATTTGGTTTCCAAGGGGTCAAAGTTTAAAAGATCTTACCATTGCGGTCTCTAACAAACTATTAAGCCAATTTTGGGTTTAAACATTTGAAATTTTACATAAACAGTATTCAGATATGCAGCAAGTTTTTTTTAATCAGTTTTGGGGCAAAAATTTGACAGGCAAGAGGTCAAAGTTGAAAGAGTTGACCGTTTCAGATTCTACCAAACTCCTCTGCCAATTTTGGGTCTAAACACTTGAAATTTTACATGTAGGTTACTTGAACATGGGTCAAACATTTTATTTTGATTTGAGCCCAAAACAATAAATGTTAAGGGGTCAAAATTGGGGTCAAAGTAGGAAGAAATTGACCTCTGTGGTCTCTACTAACTTTTCTTTATAGTAGTTAAGGAAGCCTATTGTATAGAAAGGCATTACCCTACACATTAACAATTTTAATATACACATATGCACATAAAGTTATGAACAGTAGGCCCGCGCAAAGCCGGGCAGAACTGCTAATATAATTTAATAATCCTGAATATGAATTCTATATGATATCCACAAAAAATATAGAATAATTTTAATAGTTCTTATTTATATTACTTTAATTTCTGTGCATGATTACATACATACACATAGGCCCTTAACGTCGAGGACGACGATTGGCAAGGCGCTTCAGTCTTCTACAGTTCAGGAAGTCTGTGTATTGCTGGCAGGATCTTTTGGCACCAGATCTTATAGCAGCTTGCCACTTTGCTCGGTTGCCGGCAGAGGTTTCCCAAGTGTTGTGAGGGATGCCGAAGACCTGGAGGTCACGTTTCAGGACATCCTTGTAGCGGAGGCGTGGCCTGCCAGCACAGCGAGGGGCATCAGCTATCTCTCCAAAGAGAAGTGCTTTTGGTAGCCGGCTGTCGTCCATGCGGCAGGTGTGGCCAGCCCAACGTAAGCGACGGATGCGCAGCACTGTGTACATGTCAGTACTCTTGGTCGTGGAGAGGATAGCTGTGTTTGGTACATGATCCTTCCATGTGAATCCAAGAATTGTGCGCAGGCATCGGAAGTGGAAGGCGTTCAGACGGTGTTCGTGTCGGCGGTAGGTGCACCAAGTCTCACTGCCATACAGGAGAGTGCTGAGGATGCAGGCCTCGTAAACCTTGATCTTTAGGTGTAGCGAGAGGGACTTGTTCTTCCAGACTCTCTCACTAAGCCTGCCGAAAGTTGTTGATGCCTTTCCAATGCGGGAGTCCAGTTCACAATCAAGACTGTTGGTGTTATCAACTGTAGAACCCAAGTAAGTGAACTTGGTGACGTTTGACAGTACATGATTGTTTACGGTTATTATGGGTGAAAGCCCAGCAGGCTGGGCAAAGACCACCGTCTTGCCTAGGCTGATTTTGAGACCAAACTCCTCGCAGGCAGAAGCAAAGGAGGAGCACATTGCCTGAAGCTCAACCTCCGAGTTGGCGATGAAGGCAGCATCATCAGCGTACAGGAGTTCACGGATCTGTACGCGGTTAACCATAGTTTTTGAGCGTAGCCTGGCCAGGTTGAATAGGCCTCCAGTACTGCGAGTGTGAAGGAGCACTCCAGTTGGGTTTGGGAAGGCTCGGCGCAGAACAGCTGAGAAATATATTCCGAACAGAGTAGGAGCTAACACGCAGCCTTGCTTGACACCACAAGAGATGGGGAACTCTTTAGAACGAGAGCCCTCAAACTGTACTGTAGCCTTCATCTGATCGTGAAATTCTTGTATGGTTTTCAGGAGTTTGGGAGGGCAGCCCAGTAGACGGAGGACATGTGTTGTGATGTGGTGTGTTGCACACAGGGCCTTTGAGTGCATGATTATAAGTGAGTATTTCTATTATTTTATCTAACAAAATAAATTAACTAAATAAATATTTTATCTAACAAAATAAATTAACTAAATAAATACTTATATAGACAAATTTAATAACAGAACAACTAAGAAAAGGATCCTTCAGACTACTGTTCTTGTATTGAGTGTATTTTTAGAACATTTCAGTCGATATAACCTTTGACCTTCTTCAGGTGTATCTTGTCAAACTCAGCAATCTGCATGGAATTTTAAATGGGACAGCATGCTCTTGTTCCCCCAATCATAACTGGGTAGAAATCTTAAGTAATTTGCAATTTCATTTTGAGAGTCACTGCACTGAGGATTGAACCTTCAACCTCCAGAAGAGTGTAACTTACAATTGAATTTTACCAAGTACTCTATCTACTGCACCAAAGGTCCTTACTGATTGGTTAGATGTTACATTGACCAAAACGTCAAAATAACATTCAAGATGAAAACAGCAGTCCGAAGAATCGAATAATACGCATAATCAATTCTCATCTCAAAAATTCAGAAACAAAGAAAAGCTATAAAAAATGTTGCCATTAGAGATTTTCTACTTAAACTACACAAACTATTTTTCATCTTGGGTAAACATCAAAGATTCACAGGTTTTCTTTATTCACATGATCGTAATAAGTAGTAATTAAATGTCAAATAGTTATTTCAACCACAGTTTATCAGTCATGTGACATGAGGACAAAATGGGATTACTATAAAGTAGAGAAGGAACAGAGGGAGGGGGGGGGAAGATGTGAAAATCAGAAGTTTTTGCAAGAGTCAGTTTTTTGAAACAGGATATTTAAAAATTAGGAGAAGCCACCTCTAATACAGGAAATTAAGAATTCCCTTCGTATGAAGCAGAGAATTGGGAGTACTCAATAAGATAGGAAATTGGTATAGTTCCCCACTTCTAAGACAGGGAATTGGAAATTTCCCATCTTTAAAGTATAGTTGGGAGGAGGTGAGTCTCCACTTCTGAGAATAATGTATGGTTGAACAGCTTGTCACTCTGGCTGACTGATATTTCTGCGTATAAGATTCTAATATCTTTACTGAATTGCACAACTCTTATTGCCCAGTACCGCTTTATTAATAATATTTCTGACTATTTGTTAAAATAAGTTTATAGTTGAGTTCCTTTTAAATAAGGAAAGACACCGAAAATCAGGAGAAACCAAACACAAACGGCCTTCTTTATACACGAGATAAATACCGCAACTAAACACAATGAAACTGAACTCACAATACTTTCCACATGGTGTCTACTGCTGTACCCTTATTCTCAGATCAAAATAGTTCCTTTTTAAAAAATTTTATTTACAATTTTCTTATCATTTTGTTCTAGCTGGGGATGGAGTATCCTACCGGATGCTAAACATTCACCAACTATTGCATACATTCTAACTGAGAGATGTTTTTAAAGATTCTAACAGTTTCTTTTAAATGCAATTGTTTGTATGTCTTGCACTTGGTTCATCGGGTATATGTATTTACAAGGCAGTTTTTGGAATTCCTTTTCATGAAGTTGGTTGCTCCTATAATTCCTGAAATGATGGAGACCATCCTAAGATTCTAGTTTCTTTTCATGTCGTACATGGTATTTCGTTATCTTTTCCCTCTCCGCTCTGTTTAATCCAGCATCATTGCAGACACTAACTTCTACTAAGGTTGCTTCTTTCTCCTTGTGCTATATCACTATCTCAGATTTAATAGCTCCATTTTCTATGTACATAACTGTAGGAATTAGAATGAATGCTAAAATGCTTTTTTGGAGTAGAATTATTTGTGTTGTCTTTTCATGACAGTACGTATCAAAAATGCGGTCGCGTTATGAGAAAAATTGAAGACATTTCAATACCTAAAATTCTTTAAAACAAAGGGAAAGTGAAGAACAGAACTTTCCAATACTAGAAATGTTCAAACAGTGGTTCGAATTGGATCTTGTATTGACCCAATATGGAAAGCAGTTGTAGAAGCAAATGAAGAGTTCAATACGATTCCATTTATTGCTACAACAAACAATGAAATTTGTAACAATTTTTAGAGCTGTTTTGCACCTGGAAAACAGCAATTATTTCCCTATCCTCCTCTCTCCATATAAGCATGGAAACTATTTATATGGAACATCTCCTAAGACGGCAACAGAATCATTGGGACAAAGCTATGCGCAAATTTGATTAAGAAAATTGACCATAGTTTTGCTGATAGCAACATCTGGTTTGCTAGCTTAAACGGTTGAGGTTTGAGATTAGAGTCTCGTCATGCGCAAAATTCTCATATTATTAGAATTCTTCAGACTACTTTTCTTATCTTGAGTATTATTTGCACATTTCAGTTGATATAACCGCTGACCTTCTTTAGGTGTATCTTTTGAAATTGCAGACCCATGGCACAGTGGATAGAATATTTGGTAAAATTTAGTTGTAAAAGTTACACTCTCCTGGAAGTTGAAGGTTCAATCCTCAGTGCAGGCGATACCCAAAATACAATTGCTAATTACTTAGTACTTCTACCCAGTCATGGCTGACGAAAAGAGAGCATGCTAACTCGTAAAGTAAAAAAATTGAATGATGAAATTCCATGCAGATTCTTTAGTTTGACAATATACACCTGAAGAAAATCAGAGGTTATTTTCCATGCAGATTCCAGACTTCAACAAAGATACATTTGAAGATAGTTAGAATTTATATCGACCAAAACGTTGCACAAATAACACTCAAGATGAGAACAGTAGTTTGAAGAATCTAAATAATATGAATACTCAATCATTTAAAAAAATTCTGAACTGCAAAATTCTTATCCTGATGTGAATACATGTTGTGTACAGAAGATGCATTTTATTCTAAGAAACTATGAAAATAACCAGTTGATGAGATTTCATTTCTATTTAGCTTATTCTGATGTTCTTGCGGTGTAAATGTTGAAAGGAATAACGAGAAGACTCAGAAACAGTGAAATGAATAATATATTAACAGAAATACAGACAAGTGTGTTAGTTGAGTGGGAACTCCGCTCAACTGAAGAACAAGTAATGTTATGACTATTCCTCTCTGAGTCTTGGGTCCAGACTGGCTGGAAAGCAGAACCTGCTTACCGGAAATCACATCAGGAATAGTCCATCGTCAAAATCTGTAGTCGTGCTACCCCAACAGATAGTTCACCCAAAGTATCAACTGGCTTGTAAGTTACTCTTTCAACATGACATGATCTTTACTTCAAAGAACTGATAGGTAAATTATTACCATGACAGAAAAAGCATTTATGTGACCAGTGCGTACATGCTGATTTATTTTGCCAGATCAATTTCTTCTTGAATCCATCTTGTTGGGTTGTTTCAGCAGATTTTTGAAACATGGTACTTAACAGAAAGTTGTAGAAGCAGTACTAATAACTGACATAAAATCATTTGGAGAATTTATGAACCGGTTCAATCTTGCAGAGAGATTTCAAAGTGAAAATTTCTAGATTGTGATATGAACATGAATTATGAAGCACAGCCTTGAATCGTTATAATTTTGCAGTTACCTTAACTGGTCTAAGTTGAGAGTCAATATAGTATTCTTAGGTTTCCAGGAGATATTTTGCGTAGAAGATAGAATAGTCTGAATGCTTGTGAACTTTGATAAGCTGATTAATAGAAGTACATAGCAGTTTGGCATCTATTATCCAAGAGCATCTATTACAGATGTTGTGGTTGGGAATATGTGGTATGGGTTACCTTAATGCTCTTATTAGTTATGTGATACTATTGACGTCCTGCCTCAAGTGTTAGGAAGTTTATAAAAAAAAAAAAAAAAAAAAGGACATATCAGCAGAACAAAGGTATAGGAAGTTATTCACCAAGACACACAAAGGGAATTAAAATAGGATTGTTAATCAAGGTGTGGCAGTAATTTAGGACA
Organism: Euprymna scolopes; assembly: GCF_053919585.1. NCBI lineage: Eukaryota > Metazoa > Mollusca > Cephalopoda > Sepiida > Sepiolidae > Euprymna > Euprymna scolopes. Next base: position 180,378,835 of record NC_136485.1, on the reverse strand, counting down.
AAAAGGACCCAACAATAACAGTTAATAGATTTAGAGTTAACTAGCATTTCAGCCCGGCGTTACCCGGGTGTTTGGAGGTGTATGTTGAGCAAAAAAAAAAGAAAAAAATGTGACGTCTTTGCTGTTACGACCACTGCTAAACCGGAAGTGATGTAGGTTTAAATTAAGGCTAGACAATCGAAAAGAGAGGATGACTTTCGAAATTATCGGCAAAAAAAAGTGGCCCCCTCCCTGTAGAAAAGTGCCCAGTTGAGGGTGTAGAAAATGTTTTTAGCCAATTTTTCGGTATTTGTCGTCTGAAGGGTCGAGCTTCCAAACAATACTGATCTTGTGAAAATCTGTCGCCTCTGTCGACAGTTTTAGGCAGACATGCAAACATACATACATTTATATATTGGTAGCTCAAATTTTCAACCCAAACCGATTAAAAAGCTTGCCCTATCTCTGAATACCCTTTATGTAAAATTTCAAATGTTTAGACCAGAAATTGTCTGAGTAATTTGGTAGAGACTGCAGAAGTCAATTTTTTTTTTAACTTTGACCCCTATTATGAACCCTTAACATTTATTGTTTTGGGCTTAAATGAAGTTATTAAGTCAGATCCATGTCCAAGAAACCTACATCTAAAACTTCAAGTGTTTAGACCCAAAATTGGCGGAGGAGTTTGGTAGTTCTCAAAGGTAAAATCGTTGAGCCCCTTTACAGCCAAATTTCTGGCTGAAAACGGATTAGAAAGATTTTCCCAAATCTCAATATTTTGTATACCAAATTTCGAGTCTGTAGACTGAAAATTGACAGAAAGGTAAATTTTTATACTTTTGCATAAAGAATTTGTCACTTGTGGTTTTTGCTGCTAAAATCGGGCGTTATTTTATTTTTTTCTGGAGAAAAATATGAACTTGATTTTTCTTTTTTTCTTTAGACAATGAACTTTTTATATATTAATGTTCTTTTTTCTGTTCGTTTTATTGTCTGGAGGAAGATAAAAGGAAGAATAAAACGGTTTTGTAACATTCAGCGAACATTTTGAAATTGCTAATACTCACAAAGCAAAATGGACAAATTGAAAGTAGTGTTGGAACATTTAACCAAGTTGCATATAAATGCCGCAAAGCGTCAGTCACAATCCGAAAAACACTGGACTGAACGTCAAATACGAACCAAGGAATAGCAAAAGGAAGTTTAAAAACAGTTAGCCAACGTCAAATACAAACCGAGGAATTACTTAAAGAAATTGTTTAGAATAATGCGAACATGAAAAGCAATTCAGCATTTTCTACGAATACAATATGGACCGCAATAGACAATTTTAAATATGAGGAAGAGGAAAAATCATTCGCAGCGTATTTTTGGCGTTATGAAGATCTTTTTAATATTGACTACGCAGCTGTAGTGAACAAACACTGATGTCTTTAAGTTGTCTGAACTAACAGAAGACAATTTTAAATGTCTTGTGTTTGCGGAAATCAGGCGCAGAGTCCTTACAAAATTAAAAAATGAACCGAACTTAACACTTCAAAAATTGACTGATCATTGTCAAAAAGTAGAAATTATAAAAAAAATATGCAAGAAATATCAAAGCAGGCATCGCGAATATAAAAAAGTAACAAAAAAAAACCCCGTCGAAATGGCACACAGACACTAACCACCGAAACTCAGAAAAACTAAAAGCACCGAGCGCTTGTTTCAGATATGGTGGAATACATTGGGTAAGGGATTGCCTATTTTTAACAAAAACATGCCATTTATGCAATAAGATCGGTCATAAAAGTTCGCACCGTAGGAAAACTCAGAATAGAAGCTGTGTACGTCAAACCAGAACTAAGAATGTCGTAGATGAAAATCTACGCAAATATGTAACGGTTAACATTTTAGGCAAGGCTATTAAATTCCAATTAGACAGTGGATTGGATCTTTCTATAATAAATCTCAAAACGTGGAAAATATTACGAAAGCCAACTATGTTAAAAACTAACAGAACGGCGATGGCTGTTTAATGGTACAAAAATTAATTTTGAAGGTGAATTAATGACAAGCGTCACTTTACGGAGGAAAAAAAAAAAAAAACTAAGATTGTATGTGCTAAAAGATAGTGAGAACCTGTTCGGTTCTGACAGCATGGAGGAGTTTCGTCTCTGGGATCTTCCTATATCCACAATCTGCAAGAAAATAGATACCCGCCCAGCAGAAATGGAGAAACTTATAACTTGTTTTAAAAAAGAATTCACAAACGTATTTACTCCTGGCCTGGGGAGATGTACAAAAATGGCCACAGATTTTAAGTTGAAACCTGGCACACAACCAGTGTTTAAAAAGAAACGTAATGTCCTGTTCGCTTCCCTGAACAAAATAAATCAGGAACTAGACAGATTAAAAAGCATTGGTATATTGGCTAAAACTGAATATAGTGAGTGGACTGCTCCAGTAGTTTACGTAAAGAAAAGGTCCGGAGAAATTTGCATTTGCGCCGACTTTGTGACCGGACTCAACAGGTCCTTAGAAGATTTTCACTATCCATTACCTAGTCCAGAAGAAGTGTTCACGAAATTAAATGGCGGCAAGTTTTTTTCTAAGATTGACCTAAGCGATGCTTACCTACATGTTCCGGTAAACGACAAAAGCGCTAATCTCCTCTGTATTAACTCATCGGGATTTGTACAGATACGAAAGACTCTCGTTTGGTCTCAAGGTGGCACCCGCAATATTCCAGCAAGTAATGGATACTATGCTGTCTGGCTTGGACACCACAATCGCATATCTTGATGACATTATCATAGCGAGCAAAAGCAGGGAGGAACATGAAAAACATATCAGACAAGTATTCAGTCGAATACAAGATCAAAGCAGATAATGCAAGTTCTTTTTACAAACAATTAAATACCTGGGTCAAATAATCGCTAAAGATGGCAGATGCCCAGACCCAGATAGGCCGACCGCTATTAAAGAAATGCTGGCACCAGTAAACATAACTCAATTGCAGAGTTTGTTTAGGTTTGGCAAATTATTACCAGGGGTTCATCCTAAATATGCACAAATTGCACACACCACTTAATGAATTGCTGAAAAACGATAAGGCTTGAAAGTGGACAGAAGATTGCCAGACATCGTTCCAAGAAATAAAAAGAACCCGGACTTCAAAACTATTCCTAGCGAATTTCAACCCGCAGTTAGACATAATAGTAGCTAGCGATGTTAGTCAATATGGCATTGGGGCGTACATGCTACATTGAATGCCGGATGGGTTGAAACAGCCTACTGCTTTCGCATCACGGACTCTCTTGCCAGCAGAAAAGAATTATTCTCAGATTGAGAAAGAGGCTCTAGGAATTATATTTGCAGTTTCAAAATTCCACCGGTTCTTGTACGGAAGACATTTTTTTCTACAAACCGACCATAAGCTGTTGATATCCATTTTTGGATTAAAAAAAAAAAAGGACTTCCAACATTCACTGCGAACCGACTATTAAGATGGGGAACTATTCTGCTGAACTATAATTTTACAATTCAATTTCTCCCCTCAAAACAACTAGCTCATGCAGACAGTCTATCGAGACTGATTCCAAAATGGAACCTCTTGAAGATTCAGTAATCGTGGCACTACATATTAATAGTGATGTAAAACCCATGATAAAAAATATTATCTGCGAACTGCCGGTCACACTTCAGGAAATTAAGTCAGAATCCCTAAATGACAATTTCATTCAAATCACGAAGCAGAAATTAGCACTGGGTGACACCAGTTCAGACATTTTTTCTGGTTGCAACGAAATACTGTTATACAGTGAAAGGGTTGTTCATCCTCCAAACCCTGCAAAAAAGAATTCTCAGGGATTTTCACATGGGGCATCCAAGAATAAACAGAGTGAAAAGCCTAACGTGAAGTTTTGTTTATTGGTCAGCTATGGACCAAGATATTACCGACATGGTGAACAGATGTAAAGGCTGTGCTTTGGCTGCAAAAGCACCACTGATAACATATAAACCTTGGCCTAAGGCTGAACAACCATGGTCAAGGATCCATATCGATTATGCAGGACCTGTGGAGGATTTTTACTACCTGATAGTAGTTGACTCTTATTCTAAATGGCCAGAGGTACTAAGATGCAAAACACCGACCACGGCAACAATGACAAATTTTTTATTGGAATTGTTTGCTCGGTTTGGGGTTGTAGACTGTCTGGTTAGCGACAACGCTACACAGTTCACCTCGACAAAGTTCAGAGAATTCTATGAGACGTATCAAGTCAAGCATATTACGACACCCCAGTACCACGCCAGAAGCAATGGCCAGGCCAAACGCTTCGTTGATACGCTGAAAAGGGCATTAAAAAAGGCGTCCAGTACACCGACAGAAAAGGCCCTTCAGCAATTTCTGCAGGTTTACAGAATCACAAGAAATCTGAACAAACCAGATGCGGGATCCCCATCAGAAATCATGTTTGGATGGAAAATAAAATCCGTATTTGATAAACTGCTACCCAAACATGTAGTACACAACAGAACCTCTACAATGCCAACAAAACGGTTTAACAGCGAAGATAACGTGTATTTTAGACATAACGTTTCTTTTTGGGAACAGGGCACAATCTTACGAAGAATCGACCATGTTACATACATCATTCAGGGCCCAAAGTTCCAACATAAGAGGCACCTGAACCAAATTAGGAAACACTTCTACAAGGATCAAGAAGAACCACCGCAGGACGACAGTGAGGCGATTGAAACTGTATGACTGTTTTGACATAGACCCTCCAAAAGGGATGTCAGAACTGAGACGCTCCGGCAGAAAGAGGAAGCGCACAGACCCCTTGGTGGTCTGCCCCAAAAGGAAGAAATACTGATTTTCACAACCGTGGAAATCAGCTTGGGAGGGGGAGGGGGGTGCTGTGGGGGAATCTTTTTTTTTTTTTTTTTTACATAGGCATCACCACATTATCAAGGCCAAGAGGCCACTCAAGGATAAGGGTTAAAGAGTGTACAGTAGAAATGGGACAATATAGTAATCATTAGTAATGAAAATTTGGTAAATTTGATAACTTATATGGAACGGCTCATCAAGAACTTATTTACGTTAGACTTGAAGACAACCATATTGTAGTCAGCCGGAAAGCAGGAAGACGGAAGACAATTCCACAGGCGTGCAGTTCTAAGAAAGAAGCTTTGTTCATGAAATCTACGTTTAGGTTTAGGCACAGATAAAGAGTGGGGGGAATTATTGATAGTGTTTACAGCTAGACGAGTGTTTCTTGTGAAAGTTTGGCGAGGGGGGACCATAGATTGAAGCTCAGTCGAACACTGTTCTATCCATTATATAAACCATAGACCTTTTGATCCCAGGTGTCGATTAAAAACCAGAGCGACCCTCGCTTGCTCGGTGACGTTTACTACTCTTTTCAGTTGTAACCTTTTTACGTTATTGTTCCAGTAATACATTGTTTAAACCCTATTCCGTTGTTCTGTTTTCTTTATGGCTTATTGCAAACCATAACACCTATCTAATCTGATTTGCCCTAAACAAACTTGTAGGACAATCCAAAATCTTCATCTGATATTGATGATGTATACATAATAACTGTAAAAACTACCCTGCTTGACGAAACCTAGCCTAGTTAACTCCTAGAGAATAAATAAATTTTTCTAAATCTTAAATATTATTCATCCAGTGCAACACCAACCAAGAAAATACTAACTTTCTGTGAGTGTTTGACTTTTAGCTGAACCCCCACACACACAGACAACTGTCCTTTATATAATGTATAATTTGTTCTTGCATTGTTTTGATTTGGTTTTTATCTTCTAAAATGAAATAAACTGAATCCATGACATGTGTTTTGTATTGCTGTATTACTTGTTTTTTTATTGTTGTTTCTTTTTTGTAGAAGACATTCGGACCAGCCTATATATGAAATTAAATGAAAAGATATTTTTCAATATAATTTTATCTTTCTTTTATTTTTTTTCTATTTTTAATTATTTTACTTCCTTTTTACCTTACATCAACATTTTTACCTATTTTGATCACTTCGATATACCTTAAGGTGTGCCATAATTTGAGTGAATGCACAAATTCTTTCAACTTGTAAATCTGTTTTTCTGTCACAGTTTTTGTATTGACGTCACTTTTTTTTTTTTTTTTTACTAAGTTTATTATACATAATTATTTTATTGGGAAGTTTCTTCAGTAGATAATGCACGAAAGTCTGAATCTATCAAGCACTTGTCTGGATGATCTTTATCTACGGTTGCAAAACTTGACAGGTACGAGCTGCAGATCTCAAAAAGCTAGAAGTGTTTGACCAATACTGTCCCCAGCGAAATCTGTGTGTCTACTGGCACCATTTCATTTCCAATACCGAACGAAAAACACTATACCTGATAGTGCGTAATGGAACTGATATGCAAAATGAATTACTATAGCTGTCTTTATTAAATGAAGCTCTTCCACCATATATACAGTGTCTATGATGGAAAATGGGTAATGGCTTTCCTAAACAATCAAGAACACCACAAACATGAGAACATCAACTTGTAAACAAATAGTTGGAATAATTGATGCAGATGAGTGATTTTAGCAATTTAATCACAGACACCATTTACATTACAAATGGGTTCTGGAGAAGATTGCACCATGTTGAAGACTGCTGGACAACAACGAAAGGAAATCGCTATTTTAGGACATGTGGCCAGAACAGACGGCCTAATAAAAGATCCGCTCTTTGGTACAACCACTAGCAAAAGAGGATGTGGAGACCAAAAACAAAAATGTCAGACAGCGTGAAGGATATCGTGGACATTAGCATGGCCGAGTTGCTCAGAATAGCAAAGAAGTGGAGTCAATGGCAATGATTTGTGAAGAATGCCATTGCTGGCCAGTAATGACCACTCCGTCAAAGAGAGAGCATTTACATAATTAAGGTATCCTGTTTGTGCTTCCAGTGATTTTGTTCTGTTCATCCTGTTTCTGTTGTACCTGTTTGTTAAAATTGGAAGTGTTCAACCTATACAGCCTTCACTGATTTCTGCAAATCTGCCAACACCATTTTGTCTCCAGAGATTCAAGGAAGGCAGAGTGTCTGTGAGAGGTGTGAGAGGAGCAAGGAAGTCAGAATACCAGAGTTGATTATCCAAATAAAGAATTTCATGGATAAGGTCCGTTGTGTGTCTATAGAAACAATTAAGTCCACAGTGTGACGTCAGTGTGGTAACTGTACACACAATTATTTGTGAGAAACTGAAGATATGAAAAATTTGCCCAAAGTTTGTCTCAAGAGTACTCAGAGAAGATCAGAAAGAAAGACATCATGACAGCAGTTTTGGATGCTCTGGTGACCTGCGATGGAAGCTGGGTCTACTGCTGCCAGAGAAGCTGTCATTATGAGACAATTGAGATGAAAGAGGCTGTGATGAGTCATTGACACGTTCACACAAGAGGACTTCCATGGGATCTTCCAGTTGTTGGAAGGGTACAAGTGCATTAGGGCCGGAGGAAATTACTTTGAAGTCTGGAAACTTATTGAAGGCTCCCCATACCTTAACAGATTGCTGACATGGGAGCATATGATTTTATATAGTAAATATCGATACACTAATGACATAAAAGAAAAGCCATTTTAACAATCAGCGAACTATTGATCATTTAAAAATGGGAGACGCTAAACATAAGAAATGTTTTTGAGAAGGATCTCATTCATGAAAAGAAACATTCAATATCACTTGAAGCTATTTCAATTGTTATTTATATTATTTTTCAAACTTTTTATGGCAATCACGTCAGAACGATGAATATTATAATTTATTAAATTTTTATTTTTGCATCAAACTTTTTTGTTTTTCGGTAGCTCTTTATCATATATAGGTTCTGTTAAAAAGATAATATGTAAATTTATATATATATATATATATATGAAATTGGTATACTGAGGCAGCATTTTTTCATTCAAGCAGATATTATTAAATACAACAGAGATACTTTGCTTTATCATGAGCGCTCATGATAACTATGGAATTTTCATCCATATTTTCAATTTTGATATAAAAGATTATATGGAAAATCAAAATATCAAAAAAGAATCATTAAGCAAAGTCTCCATTATATTTAATAATTTCTGCTTATATATATATATATATATATATATATATATACATATACATACACACACACAAATTACTCATAGACCTTTAATGCAAACAGAAACAACAAAGAAAGATGAAGAAAAAGAAGCAAAAGTGAAAGAAACGCAACTAAGTTAAAAATTTGGTCAAGAAAGATCAAACGGCTGAATGGATAACTACTGTAAGACAAGTACAAAGCAACAGAAAAAGATATAATTATAAATAATTCGGTAACCATTCATATACCAATAAATTTTAAGTCAGAATGAGATGACTTAAATTGTAAGCTTCAAAATATATATATATATATGTAATTTTTATACGGCTTTGGTATTAAACATAACTAATGTATATCATATCCTTTTAAAAGACATAGCATCTCCAAACATCTTGGGTGTTTGTTTATTGGTAATTTTTAAACCAATCATTTCAGGTGAATATATTACATATTTATATGTCATGGTGAAATTAGCATCAATTTAAAAAACTATTAAAAATAATCTAGATGTGCTAGATGTATTTTTAACAACAACAAAAAAAAATCATTCACAATTATGTTCTGTTTAAAAATGGCAGATCTTTAAGTCAAGGGAGATAAGTCAGTTTGTCATAAAGTTCTTCCAAATTAAAACATGCAATAAAATTCAATAATTTGATAAATTCTATTTTTTACTTGTAATTATTTTTCTACAGGATCAGTTTTTGTAATTTTGCGAATTTATACTAATTTCACCATGACACATAAGTATATAATAATTTTTTCACATGAAATGCGTTGCTTCAAAAGATCACCAATATAAACAAGCACCACATCCTGTTTGAAAATTTAAAAATCAAAATTTTTTTTAGAAATTGAAAAGAAAAAAAATAGCTGTACAAAAAAGAAAATGCTCAAAGCAATGTAGTTAATCTCCTATCAGTATGAATAGCTAACTTGTATAGTGTAACACAATGAACAATTAAATATAAATTATATCAGAGTGATGTGCAAGAAGTGGGAGAAGAAGAATATTGTAAGTGAGAACAGGATTGTAGAAGTATATAAAACATTACTTACAGTAAGAAAAATGATTCTAGTGTAGTATTTCCCATATTAAAAAAAACAAAAATAAAGAAAAATCCGTATAATGTACATGCCTGTGATGAAACAATACCATATTTCAAAAAATTACGTAAATTGATCAAGTAATTTATTTTTATAAGCCAAAATAATTTTTAAGTGATTAATGGGAATTCGTAGGCATTACAAAAAAAAAAAAAAAACAACAAACAAACAAGTATGAATTATTGTTGAGTTATCTCCTTTTGTTTCTTGAGATTGTTTTCAAAATGGCAAATGAGACAGTCATTTCTCAGTTACTCATAATAAAATTTGATTCTCTTATTTGGAAATAAAACTACTTGATCAATTTGTTATTTTTTCGAATATGTCATGGCTGGACAAGAACTGAATATGATTTAAGTGTATATGTGTATGTCAAATAATCATAGTAGATTGAGCCGACAAATACACAGAATGATTGATAGCCTAAGACTTTGATAAAGTAAAAAGATAAGCTACAAAAGAGTTTGGTATATGTTGACACATATTTTCTTTTTCATAAAGTTTATCAGTTTTTGAAATTTCTCTCATTGACAAATTTGAATTTTAAATGTGGTTGACACAAGAAAGACACCTATAGATTATTGAATAAGTAGTAAACCATTTGTTTTTCTCACTCAAAACTATGAATTACTGTCTTTTATAGAAAAAGTAAAGAAAAGGTTTAAGTAATAAATAACAATAGCCTCATTACGTTTATTTAGCAAAAAACAAAACAAAAAACAAAACAAAAAAACAAAACAAAAAACAAAACAAAAAAGGGAACAGTGACATTAAGTCATCATCACTATATTCAAGTTAACCAAAGTACACAACAACAATTACAATAGACACCAAAAGAAGACTGTCAAGTAGTAAGCAAGCTGACCATAGAGAGCGACCCAAAGACTTCCTTTTCATTGGCTACACAAATGTAGGCAAGACACCACTCGGTGGTTGTCCAGAATCCCCCCCCCCATATTAAAAAACAAAAATACAGAAAAATCTGTAAGATGTATGTAGCATGTACTTGTGACAGAATGAAAAGATCATACTCCAAAAATTATGTAAATTGATCAAGTAGTTTTATTTTTATAAGGAAAATTATTTTTTAAACAATTTTAAATGATTAATGGGAAATTGTAGACATTACAAGGCTAATCTAGCAAGTTTGAATCATCGTGGAGTTAGCTGCCCTTGTTTCTTCAAGCTGGAGATGCAATACGGTCTCTTTTTGTTTATTATTTATATAGCAGAATTCTAGACAACCATTCATCACTCTGTTCTCTGGATGTTCCATTTACCCTTGATCCACACTTTATATGGCTGAGTATTTAGCAAGGGTGCATCAATTTTGACTCTTTGGTATTGACTGAAGATTGAAATTTAGTCTTCTGGCCCATTAGCAGACATCGTTATGCCAAATGGGTGAATAGAGTACATTGATACAGGTATCATTCCAGTTGTATTGACGATGTTGATTTTTATTTTGTTTTTTCACTTTTGATTTGAAAGTACAATTAAACAAAAAAAATTGGGAGGAAATAAAAAAGCTTTACATTTAAAAACCACTTTTCGACTGGCTACATATTTTCTCAGTTATATGAAAAACAATTCAGCTGATGACTAAAACGTGCAAGTTTCTCATTTGATTTGAATTTCATGTGCAGTAAAAAAAAAAAATTTTAATGGAAAAAAAAAATTGTTTCTTTTGTCTCACTTGTGAAAATTTTAGGGTGTCTCTTGTAAGTGCAGTGAAATTATTGATAGGTTGAGAGGATAACCAATCTATGTGCAAGAAGTGTAAGATAATAGGGATGGTTAAGAAAGTATATCTGGATGGTAGCTATTAAGCTATTAAGTTTGTCAAGAAGTTATTACTTTGGTGATACTATTGCAACACAGGGGGGAGCAGGTGCTAGTATGATTGCAAGAATTAAAAGTGAATGGAGTAAGTTAAGAGAAATTCTGCCATTACTAACTAGCAGAGTGTTACCATTATTGATTAAAGGTAGAGTCTATCAAGCATGTATACACAGTGAGGATGTATTGATGTGAAAACTAATCAGTGAGAGTTGAGGACATGTGTTGCATGGAGAGATATTATATGAACACTATAGAAAGATGTGTGCATAAGAGTTAAATCAATTGAAATTAAAAGGAGCTTAACATACTTATTGTTATAAATCTCTATTTGTAAGGAAGGATATCATAATAGAGTCCTTAATAATAATAATAATAATATACACACAAACACACACACACACGTGACTTGAAAAGAAACTGGAATCTTGGGAAGATCTCCATCATTTCAGTAATTATAGGAGCAACTGAACTCATGAAAAAGAATTTAAAAAAATTATTTGACAAATATACCTGGTCAACAAAGCGCAAGAAAGATACAAACAATTGCACTTAAAAGGACAACTAGAATCTTAAAAAGATCTTTTGGTTGAAATGTATGAGATAGCAGGTGAACATCTGACATCCAGCAAGATGGGGATGCCCCATATCCAGCTAGAACAAAATCATACGAAAAAAAAAAAAAACGAGGGAGAAGTGTGGCGTGATATATAGTGTGGTGCTTATATGTATGGTCTCTGACTCAGCATGCTGGATTTGGGTTCTGTCAAGCCTATTACATTACTTTCACTAATAATCTTTGAAAAGATAAAACGTATGAATTCAGATATTCTCCTCTCAGTTATGAATCAAATAGTAGAGTAGACTAAACCCTTAAGTCTTGGTTGTGCAACTAGTCTAGAAGAAAGGAAACTCTTAAATAACATCTCTGGTTCTTTCTGCATTGTTTTCAGCTATTTTGGATTTCTCCTTGCTAATGGACTAGAGCAATACTGGTTCAAGGGAGACAGTTGAGAATTGTGTAAATCTTACTTTACTATAGACTCCCTGCGCAAACACTCTTACAAGAGGTATCTTACATTTCTTAAAACTGAAAATAGTCCTATATACATACATGTCTTTTGGTTGGGATCAGAATAGCAATACCAGAAACCATAACTTTCAGCACTGGACAACGCGCACACTGCTACTTAATTTGACTTTAAATCAGTAATAAGTACATTTCTTCTACTTCCATCAAAATAAAACTTATATAACTGGATTCACAAGTTACTTTAAAATGATATTTTTATATTTTTGTTGTGATTTGTATACTCGAAGAAATCACTACTTAAATCTGACTATTAACGATAAAACATACAGCATAGCATGGCCGCTGGCAGTAGATCACTTTTTGCAAATAAGCAGGCGGAGTGTGTTCACATAAATACTTCAAACACAAGTTGTACTGGTCGACGATGTTTCTAGTTTTTTTTTTTTTTAGCTAATCAGAGAAAAGAATTGTCTTTGCTATGGAATTTGAACACAACACGTACATCTTTCCAGTCAAAAGTTAGAATATCTCAAAGTTGACGCTTTGTAGTACAAAGATAAGTAAAGACAGAAACTGTGTTCAAACGTTATTTGATAGTGAATATATTAATTTCTTTTGTCCTAAAATTTGAAAAGAATTGGATAAAAACTTCTTATGCACGAGTCGATAGAAATAGTGACAAACGCATATAAATATGAGAATTGTTGTGCATTGTGACACATGCAAAAAAAAAAAAAATCTGTAATCAAAGTGTTCATCGACTAACTTATGAACATGAAGTATTCATTTTATTTTTGTTATTAAGAAAACATAAGTTTTTGATTATGGAAAGTAAAGAATATTTTTAAAAAATAAATTCTTGGAAAAAGAATAACCGACAATGGCCACATCGTGATGGCCATTTTGGATTTACAGGTCGCCATCTTGGATTTTTCATGATGTGAGAATGACAAATGATAATGTCCATCAGAATAAAACTTCCTATAATGATAAAGCCTTACTTACCATTTTTCTTAGCTGTTTTTATGATGTTTCTACTTAAAGCCTTTAAAATGAAACTGAAATATGCTAATTAATTAGTCCATAAGTTACCAAGTGAGATTGTCATAAATAACACCAACTGAATCTTCATGGTATTATGATAATATGTTCAAAATTTCATCATATCTTAAAAAGATCTGAAGATATAACTTTTTAAAGATGGGTTAGTCTGTAAATTGTGCAAATTTCCTACCATTTTCAGTCACGAGCTAATATGCCTTTGAATAGAACTGACTTAAGGCAAAATGTCCAGTGAAGCACATATATTTTGATACTTTGAATGGTCATAACTCCAGTTCTGATGAGCAGATTTTAAAAAACTAAAGATATTATCTCTTTGTTTTTTTATGCTCTTGTCTAAATGCTTGATTTGAGTTTATTCGATCTAAGAAAAAAAAAAAATGGTGTGGTATTGCTCATCGGAATGTAGTATGTGTTTTGATGTTGCACTTAGTCTATTCTGTCTTCCTTGCTCAGTGAAGAAAAAATCATCCTAGATTGAGACAATTTTTATTTTTCTTCCAATACAGAGTGACCCTTTTGGGAGATGGATTTTCCCAGAAAAAAACAAAAAAAAACAAAAAACAAAAGAAAAAAAACAAAATGTGTCTATCTTTGACTTGTGAGGAGGCAAGTAAATTTTTACATACATGCATACATACATACATATCTGCACAAAATCTGACAATCTCACAGAATATATACCATGAATATAAGATGAAATTCTTTTAAATATTCTATCACATAGACCCCCAAAAGTCCCTGTAAATTCATCATTTTACCATTATTTCCGAATTCATCTAGTTTAGTTTAAAAATTCTGTATTATGTGATTCTTTTTTAACCTGATAAGATAATTTGTGCCAAAAAACATATTACTCAATTAGAAAACAAGATTTAATAGTGCGCTATATTTGGTTTTGGAAATCTTTGATGAAAATAAATTTCCAGTCTGAGGAAAGATATTAAAAGACTATTTTGCATTTAAAAATGACATTTTGTAATCTTTACACATTGTATTCATACAAATATATGTAAGTACACACACACGCACATATATATATATATATATATATATATATATATGATAGCTACTCATGTTGATTACGACATATGATGTCCGCCACAACAACTAAGTTATATATTATTTTAATTGGAATTCATTATTGAGATGAGTATTATTTATATCAATTTTTATTTATTGCGGACTATTATTCTCATCTTTATTAGTGAAACAACAACTAATAAAGATAAGAATAATAGTCCGCAATAAATAAAAATTAACAACTAAGTTGTTCGGAAATCTACACAAATGATTTTTTATAGTGGTAAAGACTTTGTGTAGAACCATTCACACTTTTTAGTACAACTGCTAATCTCAGTCAGTGCAATGACTGTCACAAGACAGAACAGACAGACAATCTCAGGTTTTACATTAGAGTTTTCCTACTCCTAAATGCATGTCTTAACAAAGACTGTGGGTGCATCTCTCTGAGTGAGTTAAACGTGCCCCCAAACCAAATATCAACTTGAAAATTTCTACACAGTACATACAGTACTTAGCATTCCTAAATAGTCACCTATCTGGTGCTGGTCAGGTTCATTCTTGCTTAACTTTGGTGAAAAACAGTGTCAATGTGATTGTGCCATGTATATATATATATAGTGACGGGACTATTCCAAAATTATTACTGATACTGTTTTAAAAGTAAAAACATAAAATAAAATTAATTATTTCAGAAACTGATGAGTAGACAACAGCGGTGTTAAGCCGGCACTGGCGATATTGAAAAACTTGTCCATAGCATTTGAAATCTTTTAATATTTAACCGTGAACTTGCTGAGAAGTGACATAGAGGTGTTTAGCAAATAGACACAAAAAGGTTTACTAAGAGAATAGGCAAGTGAACTCTAGAATGTTTACTTTGTTTACCATAATTGACTAATTAAAAAATGAATTAGAATTAGAGAGTCAATACTAAATCTGGGAATGGAATTCATAACTGGTCCTTAGTCTTATGCTGTGAATGAACAACTTCTAATGAATAAATACATGTGTGTTTGTTTCATATTTTTTTTGTAATGAAAAAAATTAAAAGAATCGTTTATGTAATCGGAAATTAGGTTCAAACTTTTCCGATTCCGATACTAAAATGTTCTGATTTTTCTGATTACCAATTAGTCATCAACATTAATACATATTTATATACTTTATTAATATTTTTTTTAACCAAAATTTTAATATATTAAAATGCCAGTAATGTTCATATACTAATAAAATTAAAGTCAAAATTAATTGACACAATTATTTAAGCTTCATAATTATCAGTTTTCATACTCAAGCATATATATATATATGTGTGTGTGCGTGTGCGTGTGTGTGTGTGTGTGTGTGTATGTGGAGAAATGTTTATTTAATTATATTTCACCTTTCATTTATACCGTCCTTTAATTTATGAAGCTCAATATAACTACAGAGCATACAAAAGTCTACATTCCAAATTTCAAGATGTTGACCATCTTACCTTTTATTTCTTTAAGTATGCTGAGATGCACAATTCTTGACAGCATCTGTTTTATAGCACACAATCATCCAAGTAACTATTATGTCAATTTTTGAATTTTGATTAAATGAATTATTCTGTGCTATGCAACAGGTGCTGTCAAGAATTGTGCATTTCAACGTAAAGAAATAAATGGTAAGATGGTCAACATCCCGATAATTTCCAATATAGACTTTTGTCATTATATATATATATATATATATATAAAAATGAATAAATAATGAAAAAGACATCTTATTTACCTGGTGATGCAATCTTGTCTTTTCCTCTTAGGTTTTGTACAGCTAATATCTCCAGTGGTACTCCGTTTACGTTTCCTGTGCATGGTTGACCGCGGCTCATTTTCTGACTGGACAGATTCTATCACAGATTCATTGCAAGTGTCCATACTAATTCGTCCATCTGAGTCCGTATTGCACTTTTCACTATTCCCCTCATAAATCACAGCTGATTTAGCCTGCTGACCATCAATGGTCACTACACTCGTATCGTTAACGATAGCCAACTCAGATTGTGCTTTAGACGTTTGTAAAGTTTCACCACACAACAACCGATCAGCTCTCGTCCTTGCTTGGCCAGCTTTATGCAAACGCTGAACACTTTTATTGACCAGTTTACGCTTTATTTTTTCAACAGCATTTTTTGAATCAGGCGAATGTTCGGGTGACAATAATTTTGGTCTCCCTCGACCTGTTTTCGTACTACTTACCTGCGTCTGTAACGTATGACATTCCACGCAAGATTTATTGTTATTCACGGTATCTGCTTCTGCTGCTTTAGGTGACTTAGAATTGTTAAGTTCACTGCTACTACACTGTAAGCTGCCATCAACGTTGTCCGTGAGGGCAACTGACTCATTATAGTTTATAGAATTATCCGTATAGCTTTCTTCTGCCTGTGTGGCCGGACATGGAGTTTCAGATGATATGATGACAGAAGAATCCAATTCTGGATCTTTTGATATTTCGAGAGTAGATTTCTCTCGAATACAGTTTGTGTTTGGACTGGTTATGGTTAACACTGCATTGTCAGACCATCTGTTGTTGGTATCATCCATTGAAGCGACAGCAGAAGTAGCCTGCTTTCGAGAGCATTTTTGGCGAGTTGGTGTCGCAACTGGCGGCACTACCGATGCTTGCGAAGTGGATGAAGAGTCGTTTGCAAACGGCTCTTCATTTAAGGTAGGGATTTTCTCCTCTGATGAAACGGAATAGCTGGTAACCAGTGCTGACGATTCAATACGAGACTGCTGTTCTCTTTCTAGGCCTAAAAATAAAAGTATTATTAATCAATAAAAAGGTTTAAAGTGAAAACGATTTTAACAATGTTGGATTTTCGAAATGTTCAATATAAAAGTATAAATTTTGAAGCAGGCCTTCTCATACAATCTGCATTTTACAATTTTGAATAATTTTCTTTGTCTTGGTTATTGCCATTTTCATCTGTTAGCTTTTGTACTCTACAGCCTTCTTTTTGTCGATTAACCTTCTGGATAAAGAAATTCAACAAATAAGCGCATATATAAGGTTACAGTGACCTTTTAAATTAAATATTCTTACAAGTTTAAATAATCATCACATTATTTGTTAGTCATGGAGAGGAATGAAACATTAGAAAGAGTGAAATCAGCATACCATCCTAGGATGAGACTATGTTGATGAATAGATGTGAATGTTGTCTAAAAGTTCTGGTATTAGTTGGGCCAGGAACTTATTGAGTGATGTGTTATGTAACCACAAAATGTAACTTCAGTATTGGCAGACTAAAGTAAATGTGTCAGTGGAAATTTCATTTTCTATACCAATATTACCAGTATTATGGACTAAAGGTCTACTTCATAAAATCTCCAGCTACGGTATAGCTGAAACTGTCTTTTCAATTATTAAAGCATTTCTCTCTAATACGTTCATAAGGGTAGTGGTTGATGGGCAGAAATCAGAAGCTCACAGTATTAATGCTGGAGTTCCTCAGGGGTCCATTCTGGGTCCAACTCTCTTCCTGATCTACATCAATAATCTCCTAACTCACATCTTAAGATCATTCGTGGACATTTATGCTGACGACACTACTATCTATGGCCATAAATGACCAAGTTCTCTCTGATTCTCTCTCCTCTGATCTTGATCTGGTGGTGCAATGGGGAAAGAGGTGGCTGGTTAATTTTAATGCATCTAAAACCAAGCTTCTATTTTTTACATCATAAATGCTCTGATCCCCATCTGGCATCAATTGAAATAAATGGCTCTTGTCTTGGGGGAAGCTCCATGTTTTGACAAGATTCTAGGTCTGAACTTTACTCCTGATTTGAAATGGAATACATACATCAAATCCGTTGCCAAAGCTGCTAGAAAACTGGTGGGATCATTCTACCGCTCCAGTAGATATCTCACTGTTGATGCAATTCTCTACCTGTATAAGAGCCAAGTACGTCCAAGGGTGGAGTACTGTTGCCACATCTGGGCAGGAGCTGCAAGAAGTAGCTTATCCTGCCTTGACAAAGTTCAAAATAGACTTTATAGCCTAGTAGGGGATGCCCTTTTCTTTTCTCTGCAACCTCTTTCCCACAAAAGATACGTTGCAAGTCTGTCTCTGCTTTATCGTTATTTCCATGGCAAGTGCTCACCTGAGTTCCAATCTATGGTCCCCTCTGGCCTGACTTTCATGAAAAACACTTGTCTAGCTGAACCACTATCAAGAATTTCTCTCACTCTCTATCTGTGCCTAAACCTAATCGTAGATTCTATGAGCAAAGCTTCTTTCTTAGAACTGCACACCTGTGGAACTCTGTTCCATTTTCTTGGTTTTCAACTGACTACACTATGGTCGTCTTCAAGTCCAATGTGAACAAGTTCTTGATGAGCTATCCCCTTAGTAATCCAATTTACCAAATTTCCACTATTAACGATTACTGACATTTTCCCATTAACTACTGTATATCCATTAACCCTTATTCTCGAGTGGCCTCTGATAAGTGGTAACTCATTTGTAGAAAAAAAGAAAAGAAAAGAAAGAAATATCTTACCTGAAGCAGCACATAATAAATCGAAGGGTAATGGATGCTTTCGGGGCCTTCCAACTTTACGTTTCTCAGGGGGTTTTGTGCATTGGTGCACCAAGTCAGGTTTTCCACTTGACAGACCACAGCTCAGGCCAGCAGCTGATTGAACACTGGAAAAGAGTTTGTGCCTCTTCTTTGGTGGCAAACACTGCTGGTTACACATCTTCAGCTCCTCACTTGACTGGCGGAGGTTCTCTTCAGAGGCACTTTTACGACGGACAATTTTGCTTTTCTCCTTACAACCTTTCTCTCCGATTTCCTTTCGGACTTTTTCTCCAGTCTCTTTTCGAGTCTTTTCCACAGAGTCTCGACGGACTCTCTCCAAAGACTCTTTGCGAGGTTTCTCCACCGATTCTTTATGAGCTTTCTCCTCGATGTGACCATCGGCATTCTCTTTGCCAAGCGTTTTGCACAAATCTTTATTGATTCCATCATCTTTTCGGACATTTTCTAATTCCTTTGCAACTTTAGCCACCTCAGTTATCTCTGCTAATTTCTCAACAGTTTTATTATTCTCGATTGGATCGGAAATATTTTCAAGAGATTTATCTAAAGATTTATCCTGCTTTCCCTGTGATGAAAGTTTACGGTGAGACTTTGCTGCTGCTGTTGCTGGCTTTTCTAGCACCTTTGCTGATGGCTTCTCTGGTACCCTAATTGAGGGTTTTTCGGACACTTTTACCAATGGTTTTTCTGGCACCTTAGTTGATGGCTTTGCTAGCACCTTGGCTGTTGGCTTTTCAGATGCCTTGGCCGCTGGCTTTTCGGATGCTTTGGCCGCTGGCTTCTCGGACGCTTTGGCCGCTGGCTTCTCGGACGCCTTGGCTGCTGGCTTCTCGGACGCCTTGGCCGCTGGCTTCTCGGACGCCCTGGCCACCGGCTTCTCGGACGCCTTGGCCGCCGGCTTCTCGGACGCCTTGGCCGCCGGCTTCTCGGACGCCTTGGCCGCCGGCTTCTCTGTCAGCTTGGTTGCTGGTTTCTCTATCATCTTAGCCGTCGGCTTTTCAGACACCTTGGCCGCCGGCTTCTCGGACACCTTGGCTGCAGGCTTCTCGGACACCTTGGGCGTGGGCTTCTCGGACACCTTTGCCGCGGGCTTCTCGGACACCTTGGGCGCGGGCTTCTCGGACACCTTGGCCGCGGGCTTCTCGGACACCTTGGCCGCGGGCTTCTCGGACACCTTGGCCGCGGGCTTCTCGGACACCTTGGCCGCGGGCTTCTCGGATATCTTGGCCGCCGGCTTTTCGGGCATCTTGGCCGCCGGCTTCTCAGACACCTTGGCCGCCGGCTTCTCGGACGCCTTGGCTGTTGCCTTTTCAGACATCTTGGCTGTTGCCTTTTCGGACACCTTGGGAGTTGCCTTTTCAGACACCTTGGTTGATGATTTTTCTGGCAACTTTGAAACTTGATCTGTTTCTGTTCCTTTCACTGATTCTTGAGGAATTTGGTCATTGCAAATTTCATTGCATAATTTGGCACCATCACCATCATTAGAGTAATTAGAATTTTGACTCGGCACACCTTTGCCACATTTGCTATTGATATTACTCGTACAGTTATCAGAAAAGTCTTTTGCAGTTTTGTTTGTGGTATCTTTGCGCCTTCTGTCAAGAGATACTTTGCGCCCTCTTTCTACAGATGATGCTTTCAGACCCTTTTCTGCAGGAGAAACTTTATGCGCTCGATCTAATGAGGAAACCTTACGCACACTCTCGACTTCCCGATTGGTCTTTTCATGGGTCTCTTTGTGATTCTTTGAACCAAGTTCCTTGTGTGCTGCCCGAGACACATGTTCTTTACTGGTCGGTTTTTCTGTTGATTCTTTCTGAGATCTATCTCCACTCTCTCGACGGCTTTTATCTTTCACTTCTTTACGTGATTTTACTTTCTTTGGCTTTTCACTAACCTGATGAAATGGCTGCTGTGGAGCTGGAGTTGGACTTAATTCAGGAGGAAACTGGTATGATGGGTCCTCAGGTGAATAATTTGAAGCAATCACATTTGGGACGCTTGGAACTTGCCTCTCTTTCTTCTTTTTCCTATTGATTATCTTTGCCAGCCGAAATATGCTCGGCATCGGTTTATCTCCGATATTGAATCTTCGGATTTGATCCAAAGATTCTGAGATGATCAGACTGTCAAACTGTCCTATAATGACGTCCAGATCAGCTAAGAATACGGGATCAACAATATTTTTATGCTTAGAGCGGAAATAAAGCATTCGCTTTTTCTTTTTCTTATTGATTAATTTATGACTTGTATACTGACGAGTAAACTTTTTAAATGACTGAGAATGAAAGCCTGCTTTTGAGGCCGTTTGTTCTTTATCCGAGATGGGGGTGCTCGTAAACATAGAGAATGTGTTTGCTTCTGTTGAAAAACACGGTTGATTCAAGTGGATGTTGTTTGAGGTGAACGAAGCAAATGAGGCTTTAGATGGCATATTGACATTTGATGAAAAGGAATTGCGTAAGAAACTCTGAGAGTCAGCTGCCGGGAGATTTTTCTTTTTCCGACGTCCCCGTCGGGGTCTGCGCATCATAACGTGAAGCTTAGGCCTTCGGATTTTCGGAGCAACTCTTGTTGGCTTTGGTTCCTGCTGCATGCAGACATTAACTAACGTTGGTTCAATAGTATCCAAATTATCACTGAAATTGAAGTCATTAAAATCTTCAGTTTCGTCCTGTCCATGAAACTGAGATTTGATCGAGTCATGGACACTTCTGATCAACGAATCAAAATCCCCTTCCTCTGGTGATATTTTCGGACCAAAGCCAGTACGGCGCTTACTCTCTGTTACTTCTGTAGTAGTCTCAGGTTCTACTCCATTTTGGCTACTATCTTCTAAATGTCGAGAACGTTTGTTTTCCAAAGGTTGCAAAGCATTATCGGTAAGATTTTTCCTTGGCCGTCCTCGAGGTCGTTTCACAAGAGTTGACATTCTGTGCTTCGGACTACATAACTGACCTCGAGTGGATTTACGACCTAGTTTATTTTGACTTGGACAACTACTTGAAATGCCATTCTGTACAGAGTTTTTCTCTGGTTGAGAATGCAGCGTTCTAACAGGTTTTTCAGAGCCAATCGGCCTTGTCAGCAGTGTTTTATTTTTAGAACCCTTTGGTCGGCCGGGTTTTCTACGTACTTTATTACCATTTATTAAGTCGTTTGTTTCTGAACTTTTACTTTCGTTATTCTTAACAGTGGGATGGCTATTTGCATCAGGCTGAATAGATTTGGGCGTATCAGTGGTAATAGGAGTACTTGGTTCTGTGGTTGTTATCGGATGGTGAGATTCAGGCAGGTTTGTCCCTGATGAACGGACACCCACTTTTTTACGTTTTACAATCCCAGATTTTACAAGTTGGGGGGGTTTCACTGCACTATCTGTATTCTTTGATGGTGATACAAGCTGAGCTGCTTTAGCATTTAAAAAGCATTCCTCAGCCAATTTCACCAAATCATCAGAAATGCTATTTTTATTGCTGCCGATTTCTTTTTGCACTTTGGGATTTTTCTTAGCTTTTTTAGGTTTGGGAACCTGCTGTACAGGATCATGCAGAGAACCTCTTGTATCACCAGCAACATCATCATGTGTTACTAATATCGACTGTGGTTCTTCCCTTATGACGGGCACCGGATCCAACACGCTTTCTTTATTCTTCTTGACTACTGAAACATCCCGAACCTTTTTCCCTTTTGCATGTTCAATTTTATTATTGTCCGAAGTAGGAAATTTCTCAGCTTTCTTTACCTCTGGTTGTTCAACAGAAATCTTAGATAATTTATCGGTACATTTTGTTCCCGGTGTGATACCAAACTTCTTGCTCGTGTTGGTGATGGCTTTCTTTTTGGCTGGTTGTTGATTTGTGATGGTATTCTCTTGATAGAACTGACTGTTACTGGCTGCTTTCTTAGGCAAGTTTTTCACCCTTTCGACAACAGAAAGCTTCTTAGGAACAAGACCATCTTCATCTCTTTTAGCTTTGACAGGATGCTGCGTTTCTGACTGGGGTGAGGCTTTTGATTCTTGTTGCAGTTGTGGAACTGGTAAGTTCTGTTGCAACTGGGGAGGAGGCTCTTTTAAATTATGTGATGGCTCTGGTAGATTAGAAGAAGTGGTTTGCTGCAGTGATTTCGGTGATGAAATCTGAGGGGTTAGTTGTGGCGGATGCTTCTCAAGCTGGGGTGTTTTCTGTTGCGAATTTGCTTTCTGTTTTTGCTTAAGTCCTGATTTTGGCTGCTTTAACTGTGGGGATAGTTTCTGTTGTTGGGGTAGGAGTGACGCCTTTGAAGGTTGATGAAGTGGAGGAAGTGTTTTCAAAGGTTGATGAAGTGGGAGAGGTGCCTTCGAAGGTTGATGAAGTGAGGGCGGTTGTTGTTGTTGGAGCACTGAGGGTGGTTTCTGTATGTGTGTTTTCTGCGGTTTCTTTTCTTGATGGATTGCTGGTTGTTTTTGTTGTGATGCAGAAGATTGCTTCTGTTGTGATGATGATGATGATGATGACGACGACGAAGGTTGTTTCTGTTGCTTAGATGGTACATGATCCTCATTCTTTGAAAGAACAGGTGGAGTCTGTACTCTTGAAGGAACTAAAGCATTTTCAGAATTTAAAAGCAAGTTATTCACATCTGGCTTCTGAGGTGTTGATGCCTCCTCTTGTTTCTTCGAATTTGATTGTTGCAAATGAACTTTTGGTCCCACAGAGTTTGTGTCAGTATTTGCGATGGAAGCAGAGCTCGTAGAAATGCTTTCTGTCTTTTGGTTTTGTGAATTCTTTTTAGGCGTCACATTTCTACCAGATTTACTATTATCACTTTCTTCATGGACTTCACTTGAAGCTTTCTCATGTCGGTCCAATTCGTCTTGATTAGATACCAAATTCTTTGTCACTTCATTAGAAGAAGTGTTCTTATCTGGTTTAGACAATTTAGTCTCATCCAAAACTTTCTCGTTTTCCACTTTCTTAGTGGCTAAATTATCGATCCTGGGCCTTGATGAATCATCATCTCTCAAGGTCACGAATTGACGTTCGGCCTTCTTAAATTTCGAAAGATTTTCAGCTTTCTTTCTTCGCGATTCGGCCCTTTTGATAGCTTGTGGTGCTCCATATTCTTCCAAACGAGGTGGGTCCTTAACTTTTTCTGAACATGGCAAGTCTTCTGCTCTCATCAAAATGGGGGGAGAATCCTCATACATCCTCGATGGAAGAGTGTCTCCAAGACGGTTAGGAATGGATGCATCTTTCATAGACTTGAGGCTATCAAAATCGGCCTTCTGTAATGAAGGGATATCATCCGAAGTGATCGAATTTTTCTTTTTTGAAAAAGATTGGCATGCTGCATCTGCTTTTTTACTACCTGTCAAGCTGATTGGTGTCTTGGATGAAGCAATGTCCACTTTAGCTTTCGGCAGTGTATTGAGAAACGGATCAAACCTGTGGACAGAAAAATCATTTGGAAATTTAGAGGTGGACAAATCAATTAATCTTTGATGGGTCAACTGATCATCTGAAGCTTGTCCCCAGAGTTGTTCATTTGTCTTTCTATAACATGGGAAACAGTCTTGTTTCCGTGCATGAGATAAGTTAGAAATATTTAGCTGATGAGCATTTACGTTGGCTTTAAAATATGATGCATCAGTCGTTCCAGAAGAGTTGATTAAATCGTTCCCTTTTGTGGGAAGTGCGATTTCATTACTTCTTTTTATACAAGGAAGGTCATCAGGAGAGTCTTTAAATTCAAACAGATCAACTGTTTTATGACAGCATTCACGGCCAATACAGGCAGGAAAGTTAGCGGCTTTGGATGGGTTTTCCACAGCCGTGCCATATTTGGCATACAAATTGGCATGCTGCTTGCCATTTGGATAAATATCAGTCCTTTCGTAGCAAGACACATTAGCATAAGCTTTTGAACAGTTATCTGGACTGACTCGGACCCCAGACGACACTTTAGGGGGGCAGTAGAGATTAGCCTCTTTCTCATCATCAAACAGGGATGACTTATTGTTTTCTAAGAAAGGTTCAACAGGATAAATCTTAGACTTTTTAACTTTTTTTATCGGCAAGCAATGGTCAGCAATTGTTTGCTTATTTTCTCTTGTCGGTGAAATGCAACTGTCTTCATGCTGGAACTTTGGACTCTGAAAACTTGACAAGGGTTTATTGACAGCATCAGACTGGAAAGTCTTATCGACTATTTTATGGGGCACAACCGGTTGACAAAATGGGTATTCATTCACCTCAGAGTGATTATTTGTTTGCACACGTTCAGGTAACGTTATGTTTGAGAATGGAGTCCGTTCAATAATATCAGTGTCTCTAGCCTCTCCGTACAAACGAGCATAGATTAAAGACTTTTTGTTTTGTAAAATCCAAGAATTTTTTGCCCTTTTAGGAGGGCGCCCTCTGCCTCTCCTCCTTCCCATGTGTTTGGAATCTGATGCTGAGGTGGAGGCTGTCCTTGTATCACAGATTTGTCGATTAAGATCACAGCTTATAGAACTGAGTGTAACCTGAGAAGAAGCAGTCGTAGTAATAGTTGATGCCGGTTTTGTTGTAAATGTATTGGTGGTAGAAGTTGTTGCGGATTCTTGTCGGGAGGAGGTGGCGGGTCCCGCAACTGCTGAGATACATTGATTGATCGGGTTGCCAGATGGAATCTGGCCACTTTCCAACTGATTATGATCTGAACTGGGTAATAACGATGTGTGACTCGGAGAATCGTTCCTTACAGGGGTTCCAGGGAATGACTGAATTCCACTGTCAGGTGACACATCCGATCTGTTCAGAATATCAGAAGCAGATTCATTTGGAATCTGCCCTGTAGGGGCCGCACCATTATTTTTCTTGGGATCCTTTGGTGATATGAAGTTCAAATTAATTTCATTTTGATGCTCATATTTGGAGAATGCCTGGTAGACCAACCTACCAGCCTCGTTGGCGGCATCTTCTGTATTCTCAATACACTCCCCACCACTCTCGTTGAGAATTTCACTATCTTTGAGACGAACTGAAGAAACAGTAGCGTTTTTTCTTCTCACACGTGAGTCTGCAGAATCATAGGAACTACATTTTCCAGCAGAGGTGGGGAAATTCTTCCCCGACTGAACTGGTGGCCAATGTTTTTCGAACGATTGCTGATTCACGGACTCAGAAGAAACGCGGTTGTCATATTGACTTGCGATACGGTTTCGATTTTTCTGCTTTATTCGAGAAACTTTCTGCTGACGGCTTGTAAATGGTATGGCATGCACCAAGCTTGCGAGATTAGCACCAACATCTTTAAAGTTTTGCTGATTGATGGGAGGAGGAGGAGGATACTGCTGCTTCTGCTGCTGCAGTGAAAATTGTGCTTGCTGTTGTTGTTGCAGGGGTGGAGGTGGTGGTGGTGGCGGTAATGGTTGCTGCGGAACTGGTACCGGTTTTGAGACGTTAGTTTTGCCAGCATTCTGAAATGTTGTCAAGAGAAAAAAAAATTTATTACAAAATCAAATTTGGAATCTAAAAACACTGAAAACATTTTTCTAGATTTTTAATTTGTGAAGATAAAATAAAAAACATTTTTTAAATGAGTAAAATTGCATTCTGCATAGATTCACTTCTATATTATGATGAAGATTATCATATTTTTATGACTGGAGTACTTTTTCATTAAAATACAAAAAAAAAAAAACTTAAAAGAAATAAATATAGCAAATATGTTTCCAAAAAGTGTTTCTTATAAAAATTTCTTAAACATTAAATATTGAATTATATAAACATAAAACAAACCATTAAATTATCCTACAAAAAAAAAGAAACCGCAAACTTTTAAGTAAAAAAAAATGTTATAAAAAAGTAATGTTTTGGATTAAAAAAATTTTTTTTTAATTGAAAACCGTCAGAGATATAAAAAGGTAATTTTTATCACAAGCAGCAAAGCAGCATTACAAAATTATTTTTAAAGAGATACTATATTCTTATGTTGTGGCCCTTTGGCTATGATTACAGTGTAATATCGGTGTTATGTTGCGGTGGGCAGTGCCAAGGGTCAGAACAATTATGATGATTAATTGTTACATTATTTAGGTTAAAAAAATATTCAGAAAATTTTTTTAAAAATATTTATGTTAAATATTTAACTGATGAATTTTGGCTCAAGGAAAAATGTTATGAATAGAGGAAATCATGAACAAAGCAAGTTTGAAATTTGGTTAAGTAAACAACGATGTGGCTTGAGTGACAAACAAGGTTGTCCACTAGCTGACGTAAGAGACACGTAAGCAAGGAGAAATCGGAGTCAGTCTGTAATAGGAAGTCGAAGAGACAAGTTGGTAGTTAGATTATTATAGATTGAAGGATGATTTCTTCTTAAATCAGTTTTATAATAAAAAAAAACAACTTCAGTTTAGTGAATGAGTGTTTTCACAATCTATTTCTTTTACTATAAGTTCTGTTTTTTTTTTTGTTTTTCACTTTTTTCATTAAAAAAAAAAAAAAAAAAAATCAATATATATTTTAACAAGACCTGACGTTGCTCATGACTGAATGAGGATCAATGAATGTTCCACACTTCCAACACTTTTATTGTCATTAAAATCAGTGAAATTGCCCATTTTTCAAACAAATTGATTGAGTCAGGGACCTACTGAGAGGAAGCTTCACATGCCTCCTTGCACTAACTACATTGCACAATGGAGAACTTAGTGTTGATTTTATAAAATTATTTTTATATAGTGGCTTGATTAAAGTTTAAAATACAAAGTATCCTAGTTCAATTGTGCTCTAAACAGAAGCATTCATTTCAAATGTGCACCCGTCTTACCAAAGAACCTACTGTTGATTTTATATGCTGGATCCTTCTGCCTGTGCGAAAACTTCTCAAACACTCTTTTGATGTTAGGTTGTATAAGGGTACTAAACTTGGTCAAAATCAAACTGCTCCTTCTTTGATCAGACTTTTTTTATCAATACTTATCAGAAGCATTCCAATACAAAACCTATCTAAGAACACTTCCAGACACAGAGTACATGTGTGACATAAAAAAAAAAAATTGATCCAGTCATTTTGGAGTCCATAGTTAAACTTACAAACACACAGATAGACGAAGTGCCTTTTATGTATAAGTAGAGATATGTTTTTATGCATGCCTGTAATGTGAACAATTGTCATTTTCCTTTCTATGTCTCAATGCATGCTTGATATACTTGCTTTATAATAGGTTCTATTTGTTTTGCAATTACTTATTGTATCTTTATCTTTAACTCTGGATGTGTGACTCCATTGGATTATGTTTCCATGCATGATTTCTTATCTGAGTAAATGCATTTTATGCAAAAGTTACGAGAATAAGTTTATTATCTGGAATTAGAATTATTCTTATAAAATAAAATTAAATAAAAAAATCAATTAAATGCAAATACTGCCCAAATATTATGTAACTGAAAATCTCAAGTAACACTTGAGAAAACGAGAGATTTAACTGTTCTTAATTAAATGTTCAACATTTTATGGTTCACACATGTCACTTGCTCTTTAACGTTTCACGCTTTACAAATCAATTTCATTTTATATTGTTAGTGATTTTAACACAATTTCCATGTTTTTTCCATTTTACTATAAAATGATGGGAGCTGTTTTTATGAAAAAGTAATAATTATACGTCGCTTGCTGTTGCCCAGTCATAAAACATGCTTAAATATGGTATTTTAATTTATGCAGATTTTGTATTTATTATTATAGAGCCAATCTCTATTGATAATTGTATTGTACTCAATATATAGGAGCGATTCCAAAAGTTTTAACTATGACTTGAGTGCCATCAGCTAGAATTGAAAGCAAAACATTTAGCTATTATATAAGTACTGTATTCAAATACTTATGTATTTGTTATGAAATTGAATCCAATGTTTCTTCATGGTAAAATCATGCAGGTGCCTTATCTAGATTTAAATGCAATCTATAAAAATGAAATTGTCTGTGTGTATACATTTCCTTACCAAACTACTTTGTCAATTTTCAGTCTACAGACTCGAGATTTGACATAAGGGTATTGGGATTTGGGAAAATCTTTTTAATCGGTTTTCGGACAAAAATTTGGCTGTCAAGGGGTTATCGTTCAATGATTTGATTTTTGAAAACTCTACCAAACTCCCCCTGTAATTTTGAGTCTAAACACTTGAAATTTTAGATGTAGGTTACTTGGACATGGACCAAACTTTTTAAGTTGATTTGAGCTCAAAACAATAAATGTTAAGGGGTCAAAGTTAAAAAAAAA
The DNA here is from genome assembly GCF_053919585.1 of Euprymna scolopes. Lineage (NCBI taxonomy): Eukaryota > Metazoa > Mollusca > Cephalopoda > Sepiida > Sepiolidae > Euprymna > Euprymna scolopes. The sequence continues at coordinate 180,349,823 of NC_136485.1, read as the reverse complement.
TTGACCTCTACAGTCTCTACCAAATTACTCAGCCAATTTTTGGTCTAAACATTTGAAATTTTACATAAAAAGGTATTCAGACATGCAGCAAGCTTTTTAATCAATTTTTGACCAAAAATTTGGCTGCCAAGGTCAAAGTTGAAAGAGTTGACCATTGCAGACAATTTTGGGTCTAAACATTTGAAATTTTAGATGTAGATAACCTGGACATGAGTCAAACTTTATAATATATATATATATGTATGCATATATGCACATAAAGTTATGAACAGTACATAGGGCCCAAGCAAAGCTGGGCTGAGCTGCTAGTATATACATATATAAGACAGTTGAATTTGCAAACATCTATATATATAAAAGGCAAAATGTGTGCGACCATTTCGTGTATGTCTTCAAAAGACTTTTCTCGCACACGGTTCCGGGGTTGTTACGATCGCTTACAACTGTTTATATGGGTCCTAAATAATAATATGTACGATTTGGGAAAGCGCGTCGCATCTAGATTTATTTACGTTGACTTTTACAAAATTATTGCTATTTTGGCTTCTCGCGTGTTGATGAGGCTTTTTCGTATAAAAAGCGGAACTAATTCAAAGTTAACAAATCCTCAGCATTGCGCCGGGAAATGTCCAGAAGCAATCAGCTTTGATCAATGTTGTACATCAGACAATTGTTATTCAATCTGGACAATTGGGAGCTGGTTTCCCTCTCCCCAACATCTGTTGGGGAAAAAAAAACAGTCAAATTTGAGTAAACGTGACTTCAATTTGACCTTCTTAATTAGGTCAAATGGAAACAGCAGAGTTAATTTTTATTGCACACACCTGTTTTTATAGTTAAATAAATAAATTCAAACCTGTGTATATTGTATGTCGCGGTGGCCTAATGGCTAACGTCGCCCAGTTTTTTTTTTTTCACACATTAATTTCCAACTCAAGGGTACAGGTTCGATTCTCATACTCACCTACCAAAGCATTTTTTTTTCATTATTTACCCCCCCCCCCCCCCCGCCTGAGTTTTGATTTACCTCAGGACACCCGGGCATCGCCGGGTACACCCCCTCCCGCTAGTCTATTATATTAATCTCACCTGTCAGCTTAATTGTATGTATGTATGTATGTTTGTATGTCTGCCTAAAGCTTTCAACAGAGGCGACAGATTTTCACGAGACCAGTATCATTTTGGAACTCAACCCTTCGGACAACAAATATAAAAAAATTAGCTAAAAACATTAATTCCATCGCCCTCAACTGGGCACTTTTCTACAAGGAGGGGGGTCGCTTTTTTCGCTAATATTTTCGAAAGTCATCCCTTGTTTTCGATTGACTAGCCTTAATTTAAACCTTCACAACTTCCTGTTTAGCGATGGACACAACGGCAAAGACGTTACATTTTTTTTCACATTCTTTTCCTCCTTCACGATTCGCACCTGCCTGCCTACTAACACTTTTTTTTTTATTTGCTCAACACACACTACAAACACCAGGGCAATGCCGGGCACCCATGCTAGTCTATTACATAAAGGACAAAATGGGGGTGAGCTTTTGTGTATGTCCACGAATGGCCTTTTGCATAGGGCTTCACGTGTCGGTTACATTCCACAAGAAGTTTTCGCATACTATCCAGATTGTAATGTCTTGCATTCGCAAATGGACATTGTCTCTATCATATTTTTGATTGAGTTAAACAAAATTCCCACCATGCCATCCTCTCGGGTGTTTGTCTTTTTCGTATACATAAAGCGAAACTATTTGAATGCAACCGCCTGGCCTTTGGGCTGGGTAGTATCTGTTCTGTAATTGGTCCTTGGTCAAGGGGAAACCCTTCATACTGAGACAATTACTATTTATTTGGATACTGCCTGAATGCCCCCTTTTAAGAGAGCTTCCCCCCCACCCCACATTAAAAACAACCTTGTGTCTAATTTGCTTTCGTGGGCGGTTTAAAAGTAATGCCACTTCTGCAAGTCATCTTAACTATGTTAAATTTGAATGCTTTAGACTTCCAGTCGTATCATGGAGTAGCGGTAAAACGTCAGATTTTCTTTCACTTTCTTTTCCACCTTCGCGTCACGGGTTCGAGCCTGCCTGCCTACTAGCACTTTTTTTTTTTTTTTTAAAGCTCCACACACACTTACAAACACCTGGGCAACGCCAGCCACCCAGGCTAATCTATTTATAAATATAAAAGCGAAAATGTGTATACGTATGTATGTATGTTCGCTTTTTGTGTATGTCTGTAAAAGGCTTTTTTCGCTGGACTTCTCGGTTGGCTCATTCCTTCTTAAAACTTTTTATATCACGTCTAAATGATAATATCGATGAATTACGAACAGGGACATTTTACCCGACTTTCACGCGCTATTTTTTCCAGATTTTTAGAGTGACCTGTGTATCTTTCGCTTTTCAGTATAAAACAAGCGAAAACTGGCTTCCAGTCGCGTCATGTTTCAAGGTCAAACATCACACAACTTAAGGTTTCGCGCCTGTTAATTTCATTTTATAAACGTTAAATTAAGAGGCTTTTCATTCCTCTTCTCTCGTAGCCGAGATGGCTAGGTCCCAGGGTTTTTTTTCCATTTCGTTTCCATCTCTACGTCAAAGGTTCGGGGTTCAAGCCTACTTTCCTACTAAAACTTTTTTTTTCTTTTACACCTACAAACACCCAGCCAAATTTTTTTTTTAAAACAGGGTTGTTTTGATCACCCCCCCCACCTCCCCAACACACACACCTACAAACACACGGGCCACGCCTGGTACCTCCCGTTAGTCTATATATATATAAAAGCAAAAATGTGTTTATGTATGTTTGCTTTTTGTGTATGTCTTCAAAAGGCTTTTTTCAGAGAACCGATCGGTCACCTCACAACTTCTTAAAACTTTTTATATCGCATCTAAATCTTAATATCTCTGACTTAACAACAATGGTCGCCTCTCTATTTGATTTGCCCGACTTTGAAACGTTAAATATTCAACATTTTCGGATCGGCACGTGTTACTTTCGTTTTTCGGTATAAAAAAAAGCGAGCAGTCTCTAGAAAGCGATTTAATGTTTGGTCAATGTCGGCTTATCGTCATATAAGACGGTTGCTTTCATTTCGAGACGAGACACTCCCCCTAATGAACAGGGAGCTGGTTTTCCCCAAAGTTAAGCAAAAACAAACAAACCGGGTTATTGACCTCATTAAAAACTGTCCCACAGAAAATGTTAACTGCTGAATAGCTATTGCTTACAAACGCTGCATGTGTATTAAGCTTTCACGTATAAAAAAAAGAAGCCAACAGATTCGCGGTAAATAAAACACTGTCCCGCATTCAAAGTTCACGTCATTAACTCGTCAAAAACGTGCACCTGCCAGGTCGCACATTTTTTTTTCACACTTTACTATTTTCCAACTGCACGTCAAGGCTTCGTTTTTTTTTTAAACAACTAACGATTTTTCTTTTCATTTACCCAAAAACACACACACCTACAATCACTCGGACAATGCTGGGTACCCCCCCCCCCGCTAGTATATATCTATATATATAAAAGTGAAAATGTGTGTATGTATGTATGTATGTATGTTCGCTTTTTGTGTATGTCTCCAAAAGGCTTTTCTCCGGTGGATTCTCAAGGTCGTCGCTCATTTTAAAAATTTTTTATATCACGTCTAAATGATAACATCTATGACTTAACAACGGTGGTCGCCTTTCTATTCAATTTGCCCAACTTTGAAACGCTAATTATTCAACATCTTTAGATCGGCAAATGTTGCATTGTTTTCGGTATAAAAAAAAACAGCGAAACTTGATTCGAATTACTGGCCCACGACCAGTGGTCTCTAGAAAGCTATGTAACTGTCAATGTCGGCTTCGTCATATCAGACGGTAGCTTTCATTTCGAGACGAGACACTCCCCCTAATAAACAGGGAGCTGGTTTTCCCCAAAGTTAGGTAAAAACAAACAAACCGGTTAATTGACCTCATTAAAAACTATCCTGCAGAAAATGTTAACTGCTGAATAGCTATTGCTTACGATTGCCGCATGTGCATTAAGCTTACTCGCGGTAAATAAAACACTGTCCTACACTCAAAGTTCATGTCAATTACTCGTCAAAAACGGGCACCCGTTTTTTTTTTTTTTTATACTTTACTATTTTCCAACTGCACGTCAAGGCTTTGTTTTTTTTTTTCAACAACCAATGATTTTTCTTTTCATTTACCCAAAAACTCATTATCTAAAGGTTTTGGGTTCAAATCGTGGTGTGAGATGTCTTTTTTGTTTTTCGATTTTTTTAATTTTAATATTGAAGCAGAGTTATTTAAGCCATTTTGTGGTGGTGGTATTTTTTAGATTTTTTAACGTTCGTTTTTCTGTTTCACGTTTCCTTTTTTGTTTTTCCCATTTTTACATTTAACATCATTCATTTGCCTTACGTTAGTTTTTTCTACTTCACTTATTCTTATGTTTTGATTAACACCCCCCCACCCCCGCCCGAGCACACACACCTCCAAACACCTGGGCAACGCCGGGTACACCCCGCTAGTCTATATATATAAAAGGCAAAATGTGTGTGACCATTTCGTGTATGTCTTCAAAAGGCTTTTCTCGCACACGCTCCCGGGGTCGTTACTATCGCTTAAAACTGTGTATATAGGTCCTATATAATAATATCTAGGAATTAGGAAACCGCGTAGCGTATAGATTTATTTACGTCGACTTTTACAAAATTATTGCTATTTTGGCGTCTCGCGTGTTGATTGGGCTTTTTAGTATAAATAAACTGAAACTAAACTCAAGCAGACGTTCTCGGCATTGCGCCAGGAAAAACGTCCAGAAGCAATCAGCTTTGATCAGTTGCTATTCAATCTGGACAATTGGGAGCAGCTTTTTCACTCCCCAACATCTGTTGGGGGAAGAAACAGTTAAATTTGGGTAAACAAACCCAAACGCTGCGTGACTTCTATTTGACCTTCTTAATTAGGTCAAATGGAAGCAGCAGAGTTAACTTTTATTGCGCATGCCTGTTTTTATAGTTAAATAACCTGCTTAACATTGTCTGTCGCCGTGGCTCAATGGTTAACTTAGCACGTTTTTTTTTTTCACACATTAATTTCCAACTCAAGGGTACGGGTTCGATCCTCATACACTCACCTACCAAAACATTTTTTTTTAATATTTAACCCCCCCCCCCCGGAGTTTTGATTTACCTCAAGACACCCGGGCATCGCCGGGTACCCCCCCGCTAGTCTATATATATAAAAGGCAAAATGTGTGTGACCATTTCGTGTATGTCTTCAAAAGGCTTTTCGAGCACATGCTCCCGGGTTCGTTACTATCGCTTACATCTGTTTATATGGGTCCTATATCATAATATGTGGAATTCGGGAACGCGGGTCGTCTTTAGATTTATTTACGTCGACTTTTATGAGATTTGCGCTATTTCGCTTTGTGCCCGGTTCGTCCTGCATTTTAGTATAAATACAATGAAAAACGTTGGGTTCTCGGCTTTCGCTCTGCTTCCCCCCCCCCCTTCCCACCATCATCTGGGGGAAGTGGAAACTAAAAATAATGATCCCGCGATGACCTCATTTAGCGTTGTCCTGTCAATCAAACCTCTTTTAGCTTTATAAGCTTTAACTTAACACGTTAATCAATTACTCTCATTCGTGGTCGAGACCGTTATGTATTGGCATTGGTTTCCACCTCCGCGTCAAAGCTTCCGGGTTCAATCCCTCCTCCCGACCAAATGTTTTTTTTTTATTACTTCGCTTATTCTTTAGTTTACACCCCCCCCCATACACAGGTTTATTTATGCCATTTTTTTCCGTTTTGGTTTTGGATTTTTTTTTTTTTTTTACATCCTTTTTATAATATTTAAGCAGGATTATTAATTACCCCCCCCCCCGCTTCATACACACACCTACAAATACTTGGGCAACGCCGGCTACCCCCCCGCTAGTCTATATATATAAAAGGCAAAATGTGTGTGACCATTTTATGTATAAAGGCAAAGGCTTTTTTCGCAGCAATTCTCGATGGGCTTACTATGTCTTAAAACTTTTTATATATCGTCTAAATCATAATATCGAAGATTTGCGAATACGCGTCGCGTCTAGATTTATTTATATCGACTTTTATAAAAATCGCGCTATTTCGCCATGTCGCCAGTTGGTTCGACTTTTTCAATGTGGAGTGTCTCCTTATATCAGACAACTGCTATTCAATTTGGACAATCCCCTTTAAATGGAGAGCTGGTTTCCCCACCACCATCATCTTGGGGAAGCAAAAACTACCCCCCGCCATTGAAACAAAGTAAACAAACCCCAAAAAGCTGCCCCGCACTAAGTAAAATACTGTCACGTCATCGTAACGCTCCTGCGATGACCTCATTAAGCGGCTGTCAATCAAACCTCTTTGACTCACTTTATAGCCCTTAACTTAACACGCTAACCAATTTCTCTCACTTGTGGCCAAGATGATTAAATGGTTGGCTTTTATTTCCACCTCCGCGTCAATCAAGGCTTCGGAGTTCAATCCTATCTTCTTACTTAAACTTTTTTTTTTTATTTAACACACACACACACCTCCAAACACACGGGCAACGCTGGGTATCCTCCGCTACTCTATAATATAAAAGCGAAAATGCGTGTTAGTATGTGCGCTTTTTTGTATGTCCGGCAAAGGCTTGAGGGGGGGGGTTACTGTTTCTTAGAACTTTTTTATATAGTCCTTAGATTATAATATCTCCAATTTACGAAAGGAACTTGTGTATCTTTTATTTGAGTGACTTTTACACGTTATTTTCGTGTTATTTCTTCCTTTCCGCATGTTTGTTTAGTTTTTGTATAAAAGTGAAACTGATACGAAAAAAAAAAAAAAAAATTGATTCACTGGCCTTCGTGGCCAACAAGTGTTGAAGACAATCAGCTTTGATCACTGGGAAATACCCCTTCATATCAGACAACTGCTATTTATTAAGACACTGCCAGATCTCCTCCCTTTTGGGGGAGCTGATTTGCCCCACCACGGCTGAAAGAACTGGCTTCCAGCCAAACTTAAGTGCATGATTTCATTTCTTCTCCTGAGTTAACTCATTCACTTTCACTCTCTGCATGTCAACTTTTTAATCGCTGAATTAGAACACTTTTCACTTCCTGTCCCGTCGTAGCCGAGTGGTAAGATGTCAGGTTTCCTTTCACTTTCTTTTCCGCCTTTGCGTCAAGGTTTTGGGTCGAGCCTGCCTGCCTACCACAACATTTTTTTCTCCACACACACACACACACCTCCAAACACCTGGGCACCCCCGCTAGTCTATTATATAAAGGGCAAAATGGGCGCAAGCATTTGTGTATGTCCATGAAAGGCTTTTTGCATCAGGCTTCTTGTGTCGGTTAGATTCTACGAGAAGTTTTCACATACTTCCCAGATCATAATATCTTGCATTCGCAAATGGACATCGTCTATCTTTTTTTTTGATCGAGTTAAACAAAATTCCCGCCGTACTGTTGTCTCCAGTGTTTGTTTGTCTTTTTCATATAAATAAAACGAAACTATGTGAACACAACTGCCTGGCCTTCGGGCTGAGTAGTATCTGTTCTGTAATTAGCCATTGGTCAATGTAGGGGAAACCCTTCATATTGAGACAATTGCTTGAGTGCCCCCTTTCTGGGGAACTGCCCCCCACCCTCACATTAAAAACGACCTTGTGTCTAATTTGCTTTCGTGGGAGGTTTAAAAGCATGTCATCTTTTGATTTTGATTGACTCCATTAAATTTTCACACTTTAGACTTCCGGTCGCATCATGGAGTAGAGGTAAGACAGCAGAGTTTCTTTCACTTTCTTTTCTGCCTTCTCGTCACGGGTTCAAACCTGCCTGCCTACTACCACTTTTATTTTTTGCTCAACACACACCTACAAACAGCCAGCCTAGTATATATATAAGATTCAAGCAAGGATGCCTGGACAGTCCAGAGTTTTATAATTATTAAGATTAAATATGGTATAGACATCTTGATATTATTTTAAATAGAAAAATTGGTTATTTTTACTAAAACAATTTCTTTTTGACTTATGCTTTGTGTTTAGCAGGTCTTGCCAGTTTTATACGGAAGCAAAATATCTTCTGATTAATACTTATGTAAATTTCTGTTTCATTTTAAAACTACATAATGCTTCTTTTTCAGATATGGTTTCATTTTTAATTAAATGTGTTATAATTAAAATGTTTTAGTTTTTACTTTGAAAATTTTACATAATTTATTTGACGATTCAGCAGTAAAAATATGCAATTATCACACATCATAGAAGAAAAGTAAGTGATTTTCCAGAATAGCCAAAAACAAAAAAAAACTGTGGATAAGTAGGGTTTTTTTTTTTGTTTTTTTTAAATTTTTTTTTTTATTATATTTTCACCCCAAACAAGGCACATTGCCACTTTGGTGTAGGGGGCTACTATCAGGGGAAACATCTACTGGGGCACTATGTAGGGATTAGGGCAGCGAGATGTTGGTTCACGTTGCACTTGAACTTATGCATGTCAGTACAGTTGGGGAAGCAGTGACCTGGAATGGAATTCCAAAGTCTAGCAGTTCTGGGGAAGAAACTACTGGAGTAGAACGATCTTTTACATCTAGGGATCTCTACAGTGTGGGGGTGGGATTTTGCAGCTTGTCAGGTCTGTCGAGGGTGTTCACGTCGTGGGGGCACAAGTGCTTGCAGTTCTTCAGAGCATTCACCATTATAATACTTGTAGAACAGGCAGAGGAATGCTACGTTTCGACGATGGGACAGAGGCTGAAGTTTTGATGCCAGTTTAGGGCCTATCAGATTTGCGACTCTCTTTTGAACCCTGTCAAGGAGAGAGAGACTAGTAGCCGATGCACCGGCCCAAATATGACAGCAATACTCCATACATGGGCGAATAGTGGCCTTATAGAGGTACAGGATACTTTCGGGTGTTAAAAGTTTTCTAGCACGGTAGAGAGAGCCCACCTTCCTCGCAGCGGCCCTGGCAATGCCCTCGATGTAATTGTTCCAGCTCATGTTTCCTGTGAACGTTAGGCCAAGGAGCTTGAAAGACGTACTCTCAGCTAAAGAGTTGTTGGCCATTGCTATAGGTGGTAGAGAAGGTTTCCTGTAATTATTGAATGAAACCAGTTTTGTCTTGGTGGCATTGAACGTTACCATCCATTTTTGTCCCCATTCCACTACTGATTTGAGGTCATCCTCCAGTGTTTCTGCCATTACTTTAGATATATGTTCATTTGTTTTCCTGTCGTGCCTGCTATAGAGTGTGGTGTCATCAGCATATATACCCATCTCAGAGGCAATTTTATCGGGGAGGTCATTTATGAATATCAGGAACAGCAGAGGACCAAGGATAGATCCCTGGGGCACTCCGGCATTTATATTATATTGTTTAGACGTACGACCGTCGAGGACAACCTGGATTTTTCTCTTATCTAAGAAGGATTTAATTATGTTAAGTATTCTACCAGTGATACCGTAAGATCTAATCTTCCTGAGGAGACCCTCATGCCAAACCCTGTCAAAAGCCTTAGATATATCTAGAGCTACCGCTCTGCCCTCTCCCGCTTTGTCCAGTGAATGGTATATGCGTTCAGAGATTACAGTGAGGATGTCTGCCGTGGAACGGGCTTGTCTAAATCCATATTGATGGTCGGTCAGAAGTTTAGCATCTGTAAGGTGCTGGACTAGAGCATGGTTAATTAAGGTCTCAAATATTTTGGCAAAAAGTGGGAGGAGGCTAATAGGGCGATAATTTAATGGGTCAGTTCTTTCGCCAGAATTCTTGAATACTGGTACCACAGAAGCAGTTTTCCAGCAGCTCGGAAAGCAAGATTCATTAAGGCATTTGTTGTAGAGTTTAGAGAGAACTGGAGCTACTTCGGCTGAGCACTTTTTTAATAGCACAGCTGGGATGAGGTCGGGTCCACATGCTTTGGAAGTGTCAAGGTTTTTTATGATAGCATGCACCTGAGCAGGGGTGATTTCCAGATCGTCTAGCTTGGCGTCTGTCCGCATAGGAAAGTCAGGTAGGGGGTGGTTTAAAGGGTCCAGTGTAGAGTTGGAGGCAAACCGACTGGCAAGCATGTTAGCCTTCTCGGTTGCTGAGCAAAGAACCTCGTGATTGTTGGTTAGTGGGGGAATCGTTGATTGCCCATTATTTACTACACTGTTGTAGATTTTCCAGAAGTCACGAGTTCCTAATTTTTGTGCTTCGATGCGTTTTTTAGTGGTTTCCGTAAATAATTGTGGTTTAATTTATTAAAATTTTTTTAAATTAAAAATACAGATAGAGTAAAACCTGCCAAGTTAGAATGAAAAACAAAATAATGGCTTATTCGAGCCTCAATAATAGATAAAAAATTAAACAAATACTGATAGAAACCCATTGCATAAATTTCATCAATCGTGGGAAAATTTAATGCTCTATCAAGAAAAATGATTGACCAAAAAGGTTTGAGACAAATACACAACACAACATATCAAAAGAAGATAAAATCAGATACAAAAATAGATTTATAATATAACAATTCAAAAGAAAATATGAATATGAAAGGATTTCGGATATTTTAAACTAAACTAATTTTGTATGATTGCTAAATTATTTGATTTGCATATGCTTTACTAAAAACAGTTTGTTTATTTTGAGGAAACTTATTAAACCAAGTTCATAGCAAATATCAAAATTCTGTATTCACAACATTCAATAATTATTGTTAATTAATTGTGAGCAGATTATATATGTTTACATTGGATACTATGGGTAAACAAAACATTGGTTAGTATTACAAAACCTGCTATATTGACATTCACATTAATGAGGTTATTAAGTAAGACTGCTGACTGTGGCCTAACGAACAATTTAGGAACATTTGCTACTGAAGAGACAATACACAGCTGACAAATTATCAGTTGAAAAACAATTTAACAATAAGTAAATAAAAGAGTTATGCGCAAAACTGAAAATCTGTGTGAATCAAGGATAGAAAATTAGAGAACTGTTTTTAGAAAATGTGAAATATACAGAAGTAAAATTTTAACTCGTATTATTCAGACTTCTGTTCTCATCTTGAGTGTTATTCGCACAATGTTTCGGTCAATGTAAACTCCAAGCTTCTTCAGGTGTATCTTATCAAATTTGCAAGGACCAATGGCATAGTGGATAAAGTACTTCGCAAGATTTAGTTGTAAGTTACACTATTCTGAAGGTTGAAGGTTACATCCTCAATGCAAGCAACACTAAAAATACACTTGCGAATTGCTTATGGCTGATGGAATGAGAGCATGCTACTCCTGTGGATGAAATAAAACGGTTCTGTATGAAATTCTGTGCAGATTCTTGAGATCAGCAGAAAAATTCACAAGTCTGACATCTAAAGAAGGATGGAAGATATAATGACTGAAATCTTGTGCGAATAACTTTCAAGATGAGAATAAGAGTCGGAATAATCCAAATTATCAATCATTATCTCAAAAATGCAAAACCATAAGCAAAATTAGTTTATGAAGTGCCTTCAATAGATTTCCAGACTTGTTTGTACAGCCATTTAAAATTGTCATAGACTCTTGAAAATTCAGTATGTTATTGCTATACATCTTATGAGATGACTGACAAACTTTTATGATTTCAGGTTCAAATGAACAACTACAGCAGGAATTGGAATACATCATACTGACTGATTGTCACAGCTGAATTTCAAAAATGCAATCTGGATGTGAGGACACTATAGAAGAACAATATGCAATAAAATTCTGTTTTAAACTTGGAAAAAAATGCCACAGAAATGTATGGAATGCTTCAAACTGCTTTTGGACCATTTTGCATGAATGTAGCATCAGTTTTTGAGTGGCATAAGAAATTCAAGGAAGGCAGGGAGTCTGTGAGGGATGATGAGGTGTGGGAGGAGTAATGATGTCAGAACATTAGAGTTGATTGGCCAAATTAAGAATTTCATAGATAAGGACCATCAAGTGCACAGTTTGATGTTAGTGTGGAAACTGTACACACATTTGCGAGGAACTGAAAATGCAAAAGATTTGCACAAATGCACCTGCCCACAACTCCATCCTTGTCACAGACTATTTGACCAAGATGGGCATCAAGACAGTTCCTCTTCTTCCCTATAGCCCAGACTTTACTCCCTGTGACTTTTGGTTATTCCCTAAGCTCAAGGAAAAACTGAAGAGGCTGTCATTATGAGAATTGAGGAAATGAAAAAGGCTGTGACGAGGGTCATTGATAGACGCACACAAGAGGACTTCGATGGGACCTTCCAGAAGTTGTTGGAACAGTACAACAAATGCAGTGCAGCCGAATGAGATTGCAGCCGAATGAGATTACTTCGAAGAGGACTAGAGTTTCATGTGTGTACTATCAATAAATGTGACCATATGAAAAAAGTCTAGAAACTTATTGAAGGCACCTCGTACAAAACTTTTCTACTTGGTAAAACATTATTCCAAGGTTATTGAAACCTTTTAGTTTACGTGACACAAAATGTGCAGAGTCCTGCTTGGATGGCTATGACAGTGGACTTCACTGAATGAGTATTTAATTTATCAAAACAGTTTAGTCAAGTCTGATTTCAAGCACTGCAAAAGTGGTTGTTCAGCCATAATTCTAGGCCAAGAGCTTTAGAGATTAATCAAGGGGGGACACTTTCCTTAGCACCAGTTAACAAACAGCATGGACTGTCCTGGATTGATTGCTACTGACTGTCTCATTCCTTCAACTCTTCCTCTCTACCATTTACCCATTCTTTGTTCACTAGAGAACGAAGTGATCTGAAATGCTCCCCCTCCCTTTTAAATGAACAAATGGTTTAATAGATCATAAAATCCCTAAACATACAAATAAGCCAACATACAGAAATAAGACTGAAGTTTTAGCTTATATCAAGCTTGTTTGAAAATCTTTTTAACCTAATTGGCTTATGTATAAAATATATTACTCCACCAAGTAGGATATGTTATAAGTGGCAAGACTTAATCCCAGATTAACTGTAAACTCATCTATATATATAAAAGTGAAAATGTATGTATGTATGTTTGGATGTCTGCTAAAAACTTTCAACAGACGGGACGAAAATTCACAAACTCAGTATCACATAGAAGCTCCATCCTTTGCTTGAAAAATATCGAAAAATTGGCCAAAAATGTTAACTTTTTCACCCTGAAATTGACAATTTTCGACAGGGGGGGGGTAAACAAAAACAGTCCTCTCGTGACAATGACCGATTCTACGCATGCGTCAGATGACGTCGTGACCTGATTTACTTTAAATAGTTGAAAAACTGAACAAATTTCATTTATGTCGCGTTAGCTCAGTAGGTTAAGGCCTTGGTTCATTATCTAAACGTTTGGGTTCGAATTGTGGTGTGAGATGTTTTTTTGTTTTTTCGATTTTTTAAATTTAAATATTGAACCAGTGTTATTTAAGCCATTTTTCACGTAATGTTCGTTTTTCTGCTTTTTTTTTTTTTTTTTTTTTTTTTTACTTCACTTATTCTTAGCGACACCCAAAAACACCCGGGTACCCACTGATTTTTTAAATTTTAATATTGAAACAGGCTTATTTAAGACATTTTTCACGTGTTGGTTTTCCTGTTTCCATCGTTCGTTTGCCTTACGTTAGTTTTTTTTGTGTTTTTTTTTTATTGTTTGATCGCCGTGTAGCGGGGAAAACAGAAACTAGCTTCCGCAACTTGACGTTGTCGCACCTGCTAATTTCGGTTTATAAACGTCAACTTAACACACTTATCAATTCATCTGTTCCCGTGGTCGAGATGGTTAGGTCCTTTCCACCTCCACATCAAATGTTCGGGGTTCAAGCCTACCTTTATACTAAAACTATTTTTTTTCTTTTACACCTCCAAACAACCGGCCAACGTTTTTTTTAACAGGGTTGTTTTAATCTACCCCCCCCCCCACACACACACCTCCAAGCACCGCTGGTCTATTATATAAAGGAGAATTGTCTATGCATGTCCAGCTAAACGTCAAAAACTATAAAACAAACACTCAGAAAGTTGATATTTCTCCTCTGATCAAGCATGTGGTACAATGGGGAAAGAAGTGGCTAGTTACTTTTAATGCATCTAAGACCAAGCTTCTGTCTTTACATCATCAATGCTCTGATCCCCATCTGGCATCAATTGAAATGAATGGCTCTCATCTTGAGGAGGCTCCATGTTTTGATAAGCTCCTGGGCTTGACTGTTACTCCTGATCTGAAATGGAACACGTACATTAAATCTGTTGCCAAGGATGCTTCTATCGATCCAGTAGATATCTCACTGCTGATGCAATTCTCTACCTATATAATTGCCAGGTATGTCCAAGGATATAGTACTGTTGCCACATCTGGGTAGGAGCTGTTAGAAAGACCTTATCCTGCCTTGACAGAGTTCAAAACAGATTTTGTAGCCTAGTGGGGGAATCCCATTTTCTCATCCCTGCAACTTCTTTCTCACAGAAGAGACGTTGCGAACATGTCTGTTTTATCGTTATTTTCATGGCAAGTGCTTGTTTGAGTTCCAATCTATGCCCCCTCCCCTCGCCAAACTTTTACGAGAAACACTCGTCTAGCTGATAACATTATCAATAATTCTCCCCCACTCTTTATCTGTGCCTAAACCTAATGGTAGATTCCATGAACAAAGTTTCTTTCTTAGAACTGCACACCTGTGGAACTCTTCCTTTTGCCTGCTTTCCAGCTGACTATAATATGGCCATCTTCAAGTCCAACGTAAACAAGTCCTTGATGAGTCGTTCCCTTAAGTAATCCTTTACCAAATTTCCACTACTAATAATTATCACAACATTGTCCCATTGACCACTGTACGCTTATCACGACATTGCCCCATTGACCACTGTACGCTTATCACGACATTGCCCCATTGACCACTGTACGCTTATCATGACATTGCCCCATTGACCACTGTATGTTTATTAATCCATATCCTCAAGTGGCCTCCAGGCCTTGATAAGCGACGACATCTTTGTAAAAAAAAATTAAAAGAAAAATTTATTCTTTGTAGGTCAACTGGTGCAAATTTCATTATTTGAAGCCATTCCCAATGTAAAGAAGAGATGAACATTTTGGAATGGAGAAATAGGCTGGGTGGAGGTAAGAAGGGTGGAGGAAAGGGAAGTTGAAAAACAATGAAAGGGGAAAAATAAAAAGATAAAGAGACAAGTTGAAATTAATAGAGAAATAGAAGTTTTACTATAAAACTGTTCTATGCACTCTTTAACCTGTTCTATTTTGTTTTTTTATGACCTGTGATAATTTCAGGTAGCTAGTCTTCTATTATGTAAAGGGGATCCGTCTGTGTGTATGTGTTTCTATATATGTCTGCTAAAAACTTGTCATCCGCATCTGATGAGTCGAAACTGGTACCATCTGAAAGGGCAATGCCCCGTATGCATAATATGTGAAAATTAGAACAAAAGATTCATTCTGTGTCAATCAACTGAACCACTTTTTGGAAGGGGGGGGGCAGTTTCTTGTGTCGCTTTTTTCATAAGTCACACACACACATATTAAATTAAAACTATGTTTAAAACACTTATTTTGCAACGTTATGTAATAAGCACTCGTGGCCATATGGGCAAAAGCATTTGTTTGTAAGTTTTTGCCTTCTCCCCGCTTTTGCTTTTCTTGTTTGGGCACAGTTACTGCGGAAAAAGTGCTCAATATCCTTAGTATAGCAGGTGTGTCCAAACAGAACTCCATGTGAACCTGGGAAATGCTGGACATCCATGCTAGTCTATTATACAAAGGAGAAATGTCTGTGTGCTTGTATATCCAGCTAAAAGTAAAAAAATAGAAAACGGCCACCATGAATATGGTACTGTCAGAAGCGTCAATCCTTCGGACGTGTAATATCAAACATTCAGAAAAAAATATTAATTATTTCTAGCTTAATGACTGCAAAATCTAATGGGAGGGGCACATAATATCTTCTCCTTCTAAATGATTTTAACATTTGCACATGCGTGGACACCATTTGTCTCTTACATGCGTTAAATACAAAAATTTGGAACGTCATGTCATTACAGTTGTGTTAGCTGAGTGGATAATGGTATTGGCTCATAGCTATCATTTTTTAATTAAGATTCCAATTTCTTTTCATGTTGTATATAAGACCTTGGTATTTTAATAACTTTTTCTCTCAGCTCTGTTTAATCCAGCATCATTGGGGACACTAACTTCTAAGGTCGTTTCTTTTTTTCTTCTTATCTGATATCACTATGTCAGGTCAGTTTGGAACATGATATGACTGAAAAGTCACTTAGGTAAGTTTTTTGACCTGAGGAATCAATTTGCTCAGAAACAAAGTCTTCTATATGATAATGATGTCCAAATGTAACAGCATTCATCCCTTCCCTCATTTATTCCCATGATGCATTCGTTTATTTGAAACAAAAGCACCATGTTGGATTAAAACTAGTTTGAACAAAAAAGCTGTTTAAACTGTTATCAAATTAAACATTTTTGTGAAAAAATATTGTATAAGATGTTTTGAAATAGTGTCGAGTGACATTTAATTTTTTTTTCTTTTTAGGATTTCCTTAAAGTTAATGTTAACCAGAAAAAAAAAATGTCATCCACATTTTGATTTCTAATTTGGTCACTTAGCGAGAGGATTTTTCAATAATGCTGTTATACACTTGTCGTTTTTCTAGTAGCACGGATTTAGTGATAGATAAATACAAGTGAGTCTTGACCTTTTGCAAATCTGAAAGCAATAGAGCATATGTATAAAGGATATCCTGATAATCCTTCAGTGAAGTGCTTCAGGTCAAATGTCTTTTTCCGTTTTATCAACTTAACTTTTTAAACTTAATTCCTATATGAAATGAATATTCATGTCAATTTCTTTAAAATATTTTCTCTGATCAATAAAAATGTAATCACCTGAAATAGTTCCCCCTGTAGTGTTAGAAAATAACTCATATCAGAGAGTATCCTATATATCTACGAAGCCACAATTCGCCCATGCATGAAGCATCATCGCTACATCTGGGAAGATGCATCCACCACTAGTCACACATTCTGAGATAGGGTCCAAAAAAGAGTCTCCAAACTAATAGATTCCACACTATCAAACAACTCCTGTCCTATTGCGACAATGTTGCATTTCTGTGCTTGTTTTACAAGTACTTTATTGGAATGTGCTCTGATAAACTCATAGCATTTTTGCTCCCTTGATGTATATACTCCCAACAGAGTGTGGAACTTGGCTGAAAATGCAAAACCTATTAGATTTGAAAATATAAGAGGGAAAGACTAGTAGTAGATGCATCAGCCACAATGTGGCAACAATACTCCATGCATAGGTGAATTATAGCTTTCTAAAGATATAGGATACTCCCTGGTGTAGTTAATTTTCTTGCAGGGTAGAGAGAGCCCACCTTCTTTCCAGAAGTCGTGGCAATGTCCTCAAATTTTTGCTTCAATTCATGCTGTCTGTTAATGTTAAGCTAAGGAGTTAGGAAGATGATCTCTCTGGTAGAGTGTTACTTGTCATGACAATAGATGGTTGAAAAAGGTTTTTGCAATTATTAAAGCAAAGAAGTTTTGTCTTAGTAGCATTAAATGTTACAATCCATTCATGGGCCTATTCCACTACAGACTGATGGTCGTTTTCTAAGGTTTCTGTCATTGTTTTGGATATATGTACATTCATTTTTTTTCTCTCATGTTTATTATAAAGAGTGATGTCATCGTATACACTAGAAAGGATAATTCCCCGAACAGAAATTTGACACCACGTTTATGTCTTTTTATTAAGGATTAAAATCAATATGTAATAACACTGTAAACCTTATGTCTATTATTTTTATTTCAATTCTGATGAAAAAAGATTTTGACTCTAGAAAATGTCTAAAAGTTTAACTTCAGTTTAAGGGATCTAATATGAAATTGAAATTTAGAGAATCTTGCTTAACTGGTGTCTACTGAATATGAATATAATTAATGCATATTTGAAATATTTCAATTTTCAAATGGATTGTTGTATTTATATTATGCTCCCTTTAAAAATACCCAATCTAATACGTGTTAAAATTTCACGCAAATCAGAGCTATCTGAATTTTCATGAAGAGCTTCTACCCTCCTTTTTTTAACTCGCATTCACGCTTTGTCTCCTTTGTAAACTAAATATAGTCTATATAACTCATCCTTATGCCTCGCAGTTGTATTCTAAAATTCATAATGATTGGTTCATTAGTTTAGGAGTTTATCCTGTAAAACGAAATATGTATAACTTTTTTGGAGGGGATGCAAGTTTGGGTAGATGCACCCCTCCCCCACAAATGTTAAGATTCAAATAAAAAATATCATACAATATCATGCCTATGTTACTCATTGTGTTGCTTAAATTATATATTCAAAATTCATGACCATTCATTAGTTTAGGCTATATATACATATATTCATTCCAGGTTAAAAATACCCAAAAGTAAAAAAAACATTGAATCTCAACGAGGTTTATGACAAAGTTCAATGAAAAGAGCAGGATATTATTAATCCAATTTAGGTAGCGATTAATGGTAATTTTGCTTACCTAAATTTAAATAACAGTATACCTACATTCCAAATATTTATTTTTCTTACCAAATTCTTTCAGCATTTCAAAATTTTGACACATTTTTTATAGACCTGTTTCGTTATGCAGAAACAATTGAATTATTATTATGTGAATATTAAATCTTTTCATGTGAATACTCTTCAGAAAGAATAAAAATTCTTTTTTGCTTATGGAATTTCATAGAAGATTCTGTTATGTGTGTTTACCTCAACTACCATCTTGAAATTATATATATATGTATTGATTGAGAAGAAAGTTCTTGCAGAATTTTTAATTTTGCTTTCAAATGATGTATTTTCAAATAATTTTCGTTATAATACTTTTACTTTATATATGATTTTGACAAGCGTTTTTGTGCTGTATCTAATTGTTTAAATTACAATCGTTTTAAAACAATTATGACTTCTTTTCAGAACGTTGAATACAAGAAAAAAAAAAAAAAAAAAGAAAATTTGCACAGTTTTCTAGGCTGAAAATCTGCTGAAATAGCTTGTGATATCAACGAAGTGTTTGGCCCAGGAACCACTACTCAACGCACAGTATAATGGTGGTTTAAGAAATTTTGTGGTGGCAACGATAGTCTTGGAGTTGATGAATAAACTGGTCAGCCATCAGATGATAACAATCAATTAAGAGCCTTAGTCAAAGCCAATCCACACATAACAGTTCAAGAACTTGCTTTTGAATTAGATGTAACATATACAATGATTTCAACCACTTGAGAGAGTAGAAAGACAAAAAACTTGATAAAGGGATGCCTCATGAATTGAACAGCAACCAAAAGAAATGCCATTATAGAGCGTCATCTTCCCTTCTTTGGCGTCACAATAATATAACAGAATTGTCGATGAATACAATCAAGAGAATATAATATCATATCTGATATATGATTTGATTTTCATAAGAAGACCATCGTGCCATACTTTGTCAAATACCCTAGACATATCCATAGCTACTGCCGTAGCCTCTCCTGCCTTATCCAATAAGCAGTATATACATTCAGAGATTACAGTTAGGATATCTGCAGTGGGATGGGCTTGCCTAAATCCACACTGTTAGTCAGAAAGAAATTTAGTATCTATGAGGTGGTGGACTAGTACTTGATTAATTAAGAACTCAAAACTTTTGGCAAAGAGAGGGAGGAGGTTAATGGAGAGATATTTTAGTGGGTCAGTTATTTTGCTAGAATTTTTGTAAATTAGTACCACAGCAGCAATTTTCTATCAGTCAGAAAAGCAAGATTCGGTAAAGCATTTATTAAAGAACTTGAAGAGAACTGGGCCAACCTCAGCAGAGCATTTTTTTTTTAATAGTATAGTTGAGGTGAGGTCAGACTCGCGTGCCTTTGAAGTGGCTAGGTGTTTTATGATATCACAAACTGAGGAAGAGGTGATTTTCGAGTGTGGCTTCTGTCTGTAAAGGAAAATCTGGGACAAAGAGGCTAGGTGGGTACCAAAATGGATTTGGAGGCAAATCATAGGGCAAGCAGATTAGCCTTCTCAATCGCCATGCAAACAACCTCAAGGTGGTTAGATAGTGGGGGAATTTTGACAGTCTACTATTTACAACACTGCTATAAATTTCCAGATATCTGGAGTTTCTAATTTCTGCAATTCAATATGTTTTTTGGTGGTTTTGGCATGTCTTCTCTTGGCTGTGGTTTTATTTTTATTTAGGGCAGTGCTGTTCAATAATATATCAACTTTGTGGGTTTTTATTTTGTAGTTTTTGATTTTTAGTTGGTCATACAAACATGTTTGCCCTTTATACAATAGACCGGTTTATTTTTCTGACTAATAAAAATATGCATTAATTTCTTTAACATTATTTTGAGAAACGTAAAAGTGTTAACATATTTAAAAACTCATTAATTATTTGTCATGTAGTTATAATTGGAAATATCATCAACTGATTTTTCTCTTCAATATGTGACGTTATTTTATGAATAAGGTGAAAAAACTTTAATTTAACGATCTCAATTAATAGGACACGTTTTAATGCAGCCTTCAAAATGTCATTAACTCAATGTCATTTCCTCTCCATAAGATTTAGAATCATTTACAAATGCTAATTATCATTAACTTTAATTATTGCATAAGCTATTAATAAAGTATAAGTATTTTATGTCATATTGTTATATGAGAACAACACGTGCAAGTTAATAATAAGATGTCTCTAAATTAGTATTTAATGGATAATCTGAAATTTATAAAATCCTATGTTAATATTATTTATCTAAACTCATATTGGATGTTTTATGCTTATATTCTATTTTTGGCATTATCTACTATTTCTTTCTCTTTCTATTGATTCCCGTATTGTATTCATTTGTATAGTGAACCTACTTGAAAGTAGTTATGGAACAATTCCAATATTTTTTCCAGATTCCAATACAATTACTGATTCTGCTCTAAATTCTCAACGCCAATTTTTTCAAAATCTCTAAATATTTAGCTGTAGATTTTTAAAAAAATTATTTTTCAGATTACTGTAAAGCTCAATGTAATATTTGCATATATTTTTGCAAATGTAAAAACACTTGTGGAGGAGTGGGGGATATATAGATTTTAATTTTATTGGTGGTTAAAAATCAAGAAATATTTATCCTATCATAAGTCACAGCAATAGAAAATTGAGTTTTAAACGAAAACCAAAATGATAAATAAAAACAAAATAAAAGAATTGTTTTTGGCATTGGAAAATAGGCAAAATATTTTCTGATACTGATACTCAAAATAAGCCTGGCTTTTTATGATTCTAATTAATCGTCCCAACTAAGGGGTCATTGTAGCCTGGCATATGTGCTGACTCTTTGTAGAGAACCCAGAGAATATGACAAGTTAAACGAATGCCAATTATAATCATCTGGTTCATATGAAATGAATGAATTATGCTCAGTAGCAGCAGCAACACTGCATATTCATGCAAACGAAATAGCTTCGGCAAGTCAGTGGTCAGCATGCCAGAGCAATTTCTTATCTTACAAAATACTCTGTAAAAAGAAAAACACATCGTTCTAAGCAATTTGGCGCCAAGTACACAAATGGAAAGTACCATCTGTTGCTTGAACATCTCATCCTTTTTTCTACAGATGTAAAAATGTAAAAAGGTTCTTGTCCAGAATTCTTCCTACATTAAAAAGCAAAAATAAAGAAAATCTGTATGCTGTAACCATGATGAAACAAAAAATATCATATTCCAAAAATCATAAATTGATCAAGTAGTTTTACTTTTGTAAAGAAAATTATTTTTAATTGATTACTGGGAATTCACGGATATTACAGCATAAATCTAGCAAATTTGAATTGTTGAGTTATCTCCCTTTGTTTCTTGATTTAATTTTTAAAATGCCAGGCAAGACAGTCTCTCATCAGTTCCTCATAAAATTTGATTTTCTTTTGTAAAAATAAAATTACTTGATCAATTTAGGTGATTTTTGGAAGATGATATTTTTGTTTAATCCCAGACATATACATCATACAGACTATTCTTTATTTTTATTTATTTATTTTTTTAATGTAGGGAGAATTCTGGACAAGAATCATTTAAAAGTATCAGAAGCAAAAAAGATTGGTGTTTAAATGAATGACAACCTTTTTCCTCTCCTGTATTCATTAATTCATGCATCCATCATTTAATTATTTTATATTATTTATTGCTGATTAATGTAATTGCTGAAATAAGTGTAATACACTCACCAAATGTCACCTATTTTATTTGTTCTGCTTTTGTTTAAATTACATAAACTGTCAATTGATTTTGCTTTTATGAGTGTAGTCATGTTGTATACAGACCAAATCATTTGGAATGTCATGAGATTATAATCGTCACTACAAAAATAGTTCTTTTCTGTAAACGTAGGCCTCTATTGGTAACCTAGAAACAGGTTACATACTCATGCGTGCTGCAAATTATCAACAGAGGGACAGGCAACCAGAAGCCATCGATTACCAGTGTTGATATTCCTTGGATTTTCACATGCTTACACTTAACATAGAACCTCTGCAATCACAGAAGAGCACGCATTTAGAAGCTGTTGATTCGGAAGCAGATGCTACATGGTTTTCTATCATCAACCACAGTTGTAAGCAGTAGGCATGGTCTCTGCTGTTCTACAGATAAAGCCCACAAGGCAGCAGGTACTTTCATGCTAGTTAGTGGAGAGGGGTTACCATAATATGGCATTTAGCACCACACATGAAAGGTTTAGATTATGCATGAGGACCAAACATGAATATCCTGATATTCTCATAATATAGCTGGTTAGTTTGTTAAATGCTATTAGTATTTATTAGTGATGGGGAAATTCCATTATATTTCTTAATTCCAATGCTTGTAATATCAAGCTACAGACTTGTTTATTATATTTAAAAAAAAGTACATGCATGTATTTTTGAAAATGGAAAGTTAAAAAAAATTGAAATATAAAATAAAATAATCGTTTTTGGCATCGGAAAATAGGCACAAATTGTTCTGATTATTCTGATTCCGATTAATTGCCCTAACACTATTTACTATACTTTCTGCTGGAACTAAGAATGACTGAAATATCCTGAGGACTCAGTTGCAGATTAGCGAAGATGAACCATATTGGCATAGGAAAGAGTGATCTCATTTGGAATTGTTACAAAAATGTATGCTTGTAAGAAATTACCAAACCCCACACGACACACTAATTAGTATGTATAAATGAGGAAAAGATTGACTGATAAAAAAAATAATAATGATATAAGTAAAATTATATAAATATTTAAAAAAATCCCTATATGGATCGATCTATGCGTTGACAATGTAAATTGTTGTGCCAGTAGTTCAATATATGCATATAATATAGTAAATGAACCTGAAAAAATATCATCTATATATATATAAAAGACAAACGGCCGCATGTGTTTTTGTATGTTTGGGGTTCTCGACGAGGTTACATTATTTTAAAGTTTCCTTATATTCCTTAGATTATAATATCTTTTATATATTCCTTAGATTATAATATCTTTTATATATTCCTTAGATTATAATATCTCCGATTTGCAAACAGATAGTCTCTACATTTATTTTGATCGACTTTTAATAAATTCCCTCTATTCCATCCTTTTGCAAGTTGTTTTGTTTTTTTTGTATAAATAAAGCGAACACATTCACCGGCCACCTCCGCCAGGACGTCCAGAAAGGCAATTAGCTTTGATCAATGTGGGGGAGACCCTTCATATCAGACAATTGCTATTCATTTGGAAACTGTCAGAGCTACCCCTTTTTGTGGAAAGCTGGTTTTCTTGGGGAAACAAATAAAATGACAGAAAGCAGGGAAGCTTAACTGGTCTGCAGCCATACGTTCATTTCTGCATCTGCGTGAACTCATTCACATAACAAGTCCAGTTTTTGATTGACATCGATAAATCCGAACGCTTTTCACTTCCTCTTGTGTCGTAGCATAGCGGAAAGTGTCAGGTTTTCTTTCACTTTCTTTTCCACCTTTGCATCGCGGGTCCTAGCCTTCCTACTAACACTTTTTTTTTTTTTTACTCCAAACATCCGGGCAACCAGCTAGTCTATATATATAAAAGCGAAAATGTCCGCCAAAAGCTTTTTTTGCCGAGCTTCTCGGTCGGCTCACTCCTTAAAGCTTCTATTCTGTCTAAATCATAATATCTACGACTTAAGAACTGAGGTTATGGCTATCTTTAATTTGCCTGACTTTTCTGAGTTATTTTTCGATCGCTGCACCTTCGGAAAGCGAATGATGGGCCGGTGGAAACAGGAACTGGCTTGCAGCGCAAAACTAGGTCAAACATAATGCGACTTAACTTTCTCGCACCTGTATATTTCACTTTATAAACGTTAACTTATGACACTTATCACTTCCTCTCCCCTCGTGGCCGAAATGGTTAGGTCTCAGGGTTTTCTTCCATTTCGTTTCCACCTTCGTGTCAAGGATTGAACTCCTTGAACGCCTACCTTCCTACTAAAACTTTTTTCTTTTATACCTCCAAACACCCGGACAACATTTTTTTTTTTTAAAGCATGGTTGTTTTGATCTACTCCTCCCCAACACACACACACACACACACACACACCCGATTGTTTTACCTGTTACATCTATTAGAATATTACTTCATGTAACACTCATATTTTTCGTCCCTCGACAAAAGGAGGGTGGACCTGTAAATTAACCCTTCGTCTGCCCGCACTTTTCTCAATAACTACGCCTTAGATTTTCATAAAACTTTCTGAAAAGTTGTAACTAACTGATTCCTATATAATTTTGTTTGTCTATACTTCACAATAACTCCAGGGGTGCTTTTAGGGCTAAAAAAAAAAAACACTCCATTTTTGGAACTATTTTACCATATTTGTCCAAAATTTTCTGTGTATGTCTATTTAGCAGTTTTGCATGGTGCTGAACTCAAATTTAAATATGTTAAGGCCCTGGGAACTTTTGGGGCTAAATGGGGGAGGGGGAGCAAATGATGGACTTCGTCATTTCTTTTTTTGCTTGGTGCAGAACTCAAATTTACATGTTAAGGCCTAAAACTGCAGTGTTCGTTCATTTTCACCAGGATTTGACGTCCCCTGGGGACTTTTGGTTCTAAATGAGGTAGGGGGGGGGGCAATGCTGAACTTAGTCATTTTTTATGTCTTGTTCACTGTGCACTCACGGGGGACTATGCATGCTTCACTTTTTTTTTTTTTTTAACAATCCTTTGATTTATTCTTAGTTTTTATCACTATTTGCTTTTTGTATATATTTCTTTGTATATATGTGGCTTTTTTCTTTCAAGATAGTTTTTGTGTACCTGTATCAGTATATATTTGTCTATTCATGCATACATATATAATATATATATATATATATATATATATGTATGTTTGTATTCATTTACTTATGCACATGCTTACCTATACTTGCTCGAATGGCACGCTACATAATTGCAATAACTCTTTTCCTGACTTGTTTCTATATTTGACGGTTTAAGTATTTGTGTATTTGCATATGTGTGTGTATCTATACATATATGTGTGATTATTTGTCTCTCTCCTTGATGTAATGCTGGTTACACTTGACATGTTATCTGAAATCTTGTCTGCTTATTTGAACTCACCTCTCTCCCATTACACAACTTAACTATTCCCACACTCTTTCTTTCCCTATTTTTCTGCTGTGCACACCGGATTTCTTGGCCTTTTTTTTTCTCTCCACTGAGTTCCTTTATATTTTTCACCCTCTATCCTATTTTACTGTGACTTCTCCACTCCCTGTTTTTCTTACCTGTCTTTCACCTTTTTTTGTCTTATTCTTTCTTTATTTTTAATACATTTTTTAATCTTTTTTTTTTTAATTTTTTTATTTTATTTAGTATTATATTCCTTCATTTATTTTATCTGCTTTCATCTTTTTATTATACATTTTTCTGCTTTTAAAGTTTTGCTTATAATGCATTTTGCCTCCATTCTTGGATTCTGGTTGACGTTTTTTTTGGAATATCTCTACAGGTTTTCTTTGCCATCTTCATTTTTCAATATAAACACCATGTCTTGAGTTGAATAGAAATTTAATTTACCCAGCTTCCTCAACAGAGTTTAAAATTTTACCGTCTGCTGAATATAATATTCTCAGTTTCTCTATTGTGTATTTTTCTTTAAACTGTACTGTACCTTTACAAACGTTTTTGGATATGTCTACATGTATGAGTTTTTTGGATCTATTACCAACACAAAATTTTATTAATGATTTTTTTTTTACACAGGAATCCTGTTTTGGAGTTTATTTTCACTGCAGTTTATCTTGAATAATTGACGTTTTATCTGGAATACCACTTCAAGGACATCAATTGGACAATCTATAAAGTTTGGACTTTTTCTGCATCTTACCTTTACTTATAAGGTCTTTCTCCTTTACATATATATTTTTCTATTTTACTCCTTGTTTGTTCCATATCTACTCTTTCTTCTATTTTTCAATGCTTTATTTCTTCTTTCTTAGTCCTTATTTTATTCCCTATTTTTTCTTTTTATTTATAATTGAAATGTTAAGATGGGTTTTATTTGTATATCTTTATATTTGTATAATATCGGTTTTCCTCTCCTAATAGGAAACATTTAACTTTGAAATGATATGGCTTGAAGAGGTTCTTTGCTACTATCTTATTTTCATCCTTATTAATCTGATGATAACCTAAAGTTTGATGTAACTTTCATCCCTCATCATTTATTTTTTTTTTTTAATTTATTTACATGCATAAAAGTATACCTATGGACATGCATGTTTCTTGCTTTTAGCCTTTGTCAGCATAGGTTAGGATGTTCTATCCTAACCTATGCTGATGAAGGCTAAAAGCCAGAAACATGCGTGTCCATAAGTATACTTTTATGCTTGCAAATAAATAAAAAAATAAAAACATCCCATAAAAAAATGTAATATGAACAACAGGAAGAGCTTATAGCTCTAAAAAAAAAGAAAAAAAGAAAAGAAAAAAAAGCTAAATAACAGTGTTTCCAACTTAATATTGCAAAAAAAAAAGAAAAAAAAAAAAGAAAAAAAAGCTAAATAACAGTGTTTCCAACTTAATATTGCAAAAAAAAAAAAAAAAAAAAAAAAGCAAAACAAAAAAAAGAAAAACGCCAACATATATATATATATATATATATATATATATATATATATATATATATATATATATATATATACACACATACATATAAAAATAAAATCTGCACAGAATTTCAGATGGAATTTTTTATTTTATGTGTGAAGGTAACATGTTCTTATTATGTCAGCTATGACTAGGTACAAGTCCTAAGTAATTCGCAATTGTATCTTGAGTGTCGTTCGGACTGAAGATTGAAGAGTTAATCTCCAAAAGTGTAACTTACAAAAGAATTTTAATAAGTATTTTATCCACTATGCAATGGGTTTATGTGACCGAAACATGAAAATGTCACCCAAAATGAGAATAGTAGTCTGAAGAATACAAATAAGTCTTTATCTGAATTAAGTGTTCCATACTTATGCAGATCATATTCCGCAGTTCTGAAGATTTCAACAACTGTATCTTAAAAGTGGACCCATGAAATCATATCTTAAATGACAATATATATTGGCACTGCTAACTCAAACAAAGTATTGCAACGCTGAATGCCTAACTGGTTTAAACACACCCTGTGCCACTCTGGATCAGAGCTGATCAACAAGTCACTCTTACCAGCCCAATTTAAAACTATAGAAAAAGCCAAGGTGGAGTTGGATTTAAAGCCGTTGTCTAGGTTGTGTCTTTATATTGTCTGTAGCTAGAATCATGATCAGGTGGACATCGCAAGAGTTGTTGTTGTCAAGCTTGGAGCAGAGTAATAGAGCGCATAGTAAATTCATGTGTGGAGCAGGATAAACTGAAATCTGGTGAACACTTGTTGGCACTTCTGCAGTACTCGGGCAAGCGCCATTGTTGGGGGCAAAAACTCCAATTTCTTCTTGGTCAAATAAATGACAAACAAGATTTTTTCCAAACACAAAAATATTTGAAAACCTAAACATTTATAGCATAAAATGTATTAAAATATAATTTTAAAGACATTTATTGAAAGTTTGCATAAGAAAATATAATTTTAATGAAACAATTTTGTAATTAAAGCAACATTGGATTTTTATAAAATAGTTTGTTTGTTTTTTGAACAAATAATTTTAATGAAACATTTTTAGAATCAAAGCAATATTGAAGGGTCAGCAATTAATAATTTAAATAAAACAAAAAAGCGGCACCTGGCAACAGTTTAGTGAAACACACTAAAAAACATGGTGCTCGCCCGAATACTGCAGAAGTGCCCACTTGTTTTTTCTCCATAAAACTTTAAATACAGATTTATGGTTTGTCGGGCAAATTTATTTGCAGAATAGAATTTCATCAAGATATCCACTACGTAATGCTTCATTTTTTTTTCATGCAGGAGAAAAAAAAAAGATAAGCATTCGATATGTGATAAATATTTATATTGTGATACTATCGATGTGTTAGGAAGAAAGGGAGTGAGGAAAAGTACAACAAAAAAGAAAAAAAGTTCATCACATGAACAAAGGTAGAGGAAATAGGGTTGATGAAAGGATGATGAACAGGAAGTTGTTCATCAAGGGTCACAAAAGAAAGCTGAGGTGGGATTGGGGGTCAAGGTGTGACAGTGATAGAAACAAAGATCAATATATTTTAGAGATAACTTTAGGAGTATCAATAAGTTTTGCGGCAGGTCACGAGTTGGGATGAGCCGCAGAAAGTCTTAGATTTGCAATGGTTGACAGTTACAGTTGATGACAAAAATCAGTCTGACACAATTGAAAGCAGATTGTGGCTCAGAAGAGTATGGGAAAAGAATTGATCAACTGACTGATGAGCACAGCTTCAACAGTAGATGTAAACCTTAGTGTTTAGAGGGTTGATGGTGTCACACAGTGCAACTGACATTGTCAGAATGTGTAAGAGTTTCTATGTTTCCTGTTGAATTATCTGATTTTTTTTGATACTTGTGGACCCATCCTCCCCACTTTCCTCAACAATTGTCAATGTGAAAGACAACATGTCTAGAAAAGAAAAAAGAGCAAAAATCTATGGCACACACCGTTGGGGTCACAGTTGTCAAGCGAGCAGCATGTGATTATTATATATTTTATCACTTATTAGTTGTACCTACTCGATGTTGTCTAGAAATCTTTACCTTCACTTTCTCTTTTACCTCTGTCAAGATGCAGGTTATATTTTCATTAGAGTTTGTCATTATGTTAATCTGTATACAGCCTAGCATATACAGTTTGATAAATTGTCACTAACTTGATCAAGACATTGGTAATGGCTTAACTTAGATATTCCCAAGTTAAATCTATTCTATGGAAAATGTTACACTTTTGATGATAACAGACTCATTATTTGGCTCACAATGTAGTCTCGCATCTTATCTAACTATGACCTTTGAACTTGGAAAAGTTCAGTCAAAATTTTTTTTTTTTTTAAACAGCATTTCTGTTTTCAAATTTTCTAAATTTGCTTTTTAATAATTACCCTGCAAAATTTCAAACCGAGTAGATAAATAGTTTTTGAATGATCAACATTTCTATGGCATAACTTTGGGAATACTTTATACAGTATATAGAAGCAAAACCTAGATAAGACTTTGGCTCATCCTTATAGCATGAGGTGGACATATGCAGTCTCATGGCTGACATGTTTTTAGCTAATTATGTCATTTTTTATTTTTTTTACCATGAAAAAAATTAATTCCATAATTAAATCATCTTTAAAGTTATTTTAATACTTTACATTATTGTATTCATTTTATTTGATTAATAGCAAAGCAAAAAAAAAAAAATAATTATATTTACATAACACAAAGAAGTGATCACATAATTTTATAAAGATTAAAATAGTAGGCATGTGTATGGAAGCAATACCCTCTCTCTAATCTTTTTATGTTCATGTTTTTTACATATTTTTTTTCAACGGGTTAGTATCGAATGATCAATAATCTACCAAATCATCAAATAAAAAAACGGTTAAAAAGAAAAAAAAACGGTTAAAAAGATGAGAAAAAAAAAAAATTACAGAAGGGGATACTGGTTCCATATGTGTGCCAAATAGTGCAGATCACAAAAATGGTTGAATACTGTTTGTTTTTGCTACAAATTAGATGACCTACTTATGAAAGTCTTGGTGGAATGCTATGGAAAGTAATGGTTTGAAAGTGGATGTTACCAAGACGAAAGTGATGATCAGCAGTTGTTTTGTTGGAAAACTCGCAATAAGTTCTACTGCTCAGTTTGTAGAAATGGAGTCTGTCCAATTAAACATTTTTGTGGTACCCATAAGCAGTGGAATTAATGGATGTTTGTCCGTTGGAACAATGAGGACCATCTGATCATCCTGGAGGGATGATGGATGCCACATATTGTAAAGGAAGGATTGCACAATTTCTAACTACTCTTCTGAGTTGGCACTGCTTGATTCCATTGGAAACAATGCAAAGATAAATGGAGAGCACATGCAATATCTAGTATTCCCAAATGGTTACTCATTTTAGTACTGACCAGACTCAACAATGCTTAACTTAGGCGAATCTAATGGGAATTGGTATGTCAATGTGATTATGCTGTATATAAATCAACTGGTAGGTTGAGACAGGACAACTATTTGTATGCAAGAAGTGTAAAACAATGAAAATAGATGAGAACCCAAATTTAGAAGTATATCTGGATGGTGAAGCTATTGAGGTTATAGATAAGTTTTGTTACCTCAGTAATACTATTGGAACACAGGGTGGAGCAAATGCTGTTGTGATTGAAAGAATTAGGAGTTGACTGAATAAGTTAAGGAAACTTATTACTAACCAGTGGAGCACTGTCACTGTAAATCAAGGGAAGAGTCTATCAAGCATGTTCATGCAGTGTGATGATGTATGGAAATGAAAGCTGACCAATGAAGGTGGAGGACATATGTTGCATGGAGAGAAATTATATGAGAATGTAATGATGGATGTGAAATGTCAATCTTAAAAATAAACTTAGTTTGGATGACCCAGAGGAAGTTTTCCAACGGAATGAAGAGTAGACTACAAAGAAAGAATAGGTGATAGTTCTTGAATTAGTTCAGACAATTGGTATCTGGATTTTGGGGAAGATCAGAACCAGAAAAATTTTAGGTTTCTTTCCAATTTTAAAAGCGCTTATTTTGATTTTTGTTTAAAACCTAATTTTCAATTGCTGGTACTAATGATAAAATAAGTATTTGTTAATTAGAACTACTAGTAGAATTAAAATTTATAAATCAATGAATTTAGGTAAAAATTGTAATGGAAAAAAGAGCCGAGTAAAGATGAAACAAGTGGATAAAAAAAAAGAAAAAAAAAAGTATAAGTGAAAAATATGTATGAAAATCTTAGTTTTTTCTGGACACAACTAAAAATGAGTAATCACGGAATTATTTCAAGTCATAATTTCTGTTCTCATTGAAAAATATTTCAAATTGCAATGAAGCATTACTGTAGGTTTGGATCCCGTTTGCTAAAAAAATCTGCTTAGGTGAAAAGAAAGATAAAACAATGTCGCATTTTCTCCCCAATTTAGTAATATTTTGTTGAGATTTGATGTGATCAAAAATTTCATTTGGGAACAATTCATTTTAAAATGGATAAAGTTAGTTTTTTTTTATTTTTATTTTTTTTATCTTAGTGATACCAGTTAATTTTCAATTTACAGATTTCATTTTTGGGGATAGGATAATTTTTTTTTGAACAGGTGTGAAATTAAAAAAACAAAAAAAACAAAAAAACAAACTCTTAACCCCAAACAAGGCATAGTGTCACTTGGAATATAAGTGGTCACTATTTGGGATCATGTCTAACAGGGGACTGTGGTAAGATGAGCAGCGAAATGTCTGTTCACATTACATTTAACCTTCTGTATGTTAGTATAACCAGTAAAGCAAGGGAATTCCAAAGTCTGAGGAAAGAAACTAAGAGTAGAAGGCTTTTCAGCATATAAGGACCTTAACAATGAAGGGGTGGGATTTTTCTGCTTGTCAGGAGCATTATGATGAGGAGGCACAAGTGCTACAAGTTTATTAAAGTACTTGTAAAACACAGGAATGCAACATTGCGACGATGGGACAAAGGTTGGAGCTTGGACGATAGTGTGGGACCTATTAGATTTTTTTTTTTGTACTCTATCTAAGGGGGAAGAGACTAGTGGCAGATGCACTAGCCCAGATGTGGCAACAATACTTCCTGCATGTGCAAATTATGGCTTTATAAAGATATATGATACTCTCAGGCATGAGTAATTTTCTAGCACAGTAGTGAGCATAACTTCGCTACAGCTTTGGCAATATGCTCAATATATTTGTTCTAATTCATGCTGCCCGTGAATGTTAATCCAAGGAGTTTGAAGTTGAAGGATAGGCTTTCAGGTAGGGTGTTATTTGTCATGGCACATTGATAGCATACAAACATGAATAAGCATGTTATTATTATTATTATTAATAATATACAGATGTTATGTTATACTCAACATCATTATTCTGACATTATTCAAATTTGTTATTTTATTTTTAGCTAAATTCGATTCACTTTACAGTTATTAATTTTTTTTCTATTTGCACAAAGAAATCTGATTATTTCATCCTTAATTCGTTATATAACTAATTAGTTGATTTTCTGAGTCATCCAGTGTAAGTTAATGAATTGAATAGAAAAGTGTGAGCACAGCAATAAACCAAACGATGAAATAACGATTAATATCAATGTACAAATTACCAGAATGAAAATGGCTCATCCTAAGGGTTGGTTTGATATTTTACAAACTTTATCAAAATACATGAGGATGTTATCTGGATGAAAGATATAATGTCAGAAAGATTCTGACAAAAACATTGAAGCATCCAGTTTAAATAAGCATATAAAAATATACTTGTTCCTGAATTCTTCAGATCTAGATTAATAATTTGGATTATTCAAATAATTCGGACTACTGTCCTTGAATGTTATTTTTATGTTTCAGCTGATATAACTTCAAGTGTATTTTGTAAAATTCAGGAATCTGTATGGAATTTCAAATGAAACTCTTTATTTAATCCACAGGGGTAGCAGGCTTTAGTTCCATCAGCCATGAACAAGTAGAAGTCATTCCCAAATTGTAGAAGAATGTCACTTAGAATTTTATTCAGTGCTTTATCCACTACGACATGAGTTCTTGCAGAAAATTCTAGTATGAATTGTACATCTAAAAACAAGAATAGTTAAAAGACTCCCAAATTTCATACTAATGAGCTTACTTGAGCATTAAATGTATTATCTGTTGGGAGGAAGAATGAGACAAGTGGTAAGAGGAGGAAAATAGAAAGAGGCAGATTTGTAGAAGCAGTAGCATAATAAGGTGGTAAATAAATAAATTATAACTTATAGGTCAACTTGTAAACAGTCACGTTTGCTCAGTCACCATTGCAACAAAGGTTTGGATTGGATGGACTAAAAATAGCTTTATCTAGTAACAACAGCGGTAATAACATTACAATGTTTATGTTTCATCATAATTGACATCTGTGAAGCTTATTTGTGAAATATTGCTTTTTATTTTTGTTAAATTGAAAGTAGATAATTGTATTCTCTAAATCTTTGGATGTATTCTAAAAATTACTTTCTTTGTACCTTCATGGTCACTTAAGAATAGTATATACACTAATGTACAATGCATTAATGCTGACTTAACAGGTCAAGAGTAGTTTTGTCTAAATATATATTAATTTCGAGCTATGTAATAAATTGTAGTTCATTAATATTGAAAGAAATTTGATCCACTTAGAATATAAGCAGCACTTTCTGTATTCTTAATTTTTTTCGAAGGAGTTACATGAAAACTTCTGTCGTCAAATGGTGCTGATGTTATGGAGAACACATACATTTTTAGTTATATTTTTTATTCTGTAGAAATGAATAAATCAAAAAATCAGGCAAAAAAGCCACTAAAAAATTAGAGAGGAAGTCTGTAGTCATCTATCTCTGTACCTTTGGTTGGTCTATGTTAATCCTAACTAAAGTTTTCATTTACGATAATACCACAAATACACCAAGTTTCATCCAACTTAAGATTTCTGAATCAAATTTTTTTTTTAATAATAATAATTATATATATATATACAATGGGGAAAATAAGTGTTGGACACATCCCATTATTCTTTATTGAACACATTTTTTATGCAGTGAATGACGCGAAAATTTAACAAGAAATAGTTACTATTTAACAATAACAAATAACTTTAGAAATTGGAATCTTGATGCATAACAAAAATTATATAATAAAAATGAGAATAGCTGAAAAAAAATATTGGACACACTAACACAATTTCATCTAATATTTAGTTGAAAACCCCTTATTGGCTATTACAGCTTCGAGACGTTTTCTATACAACGAAACTAATTTGTGACAACGTTCAGCCGAGATTTTGGACCACTCTTCAACACATACTTTCTTCAAATCCTGAATATTACGTGGATCTCGCTGGTGGACCATGATTTTCAGCAATCTCCATA
This sequence comes from Euprymna scolopes, assembly GCF_053919585.1. Taxonomy (NCBI): domain Eukaryota; kingdom Metazoa; phylum Mollusca; class Cephalopoda; order Sepiida; family Sepiolidae; genus Euprymna; species Euprymna scolopes. The sequence continues at coordinate 180,315,158 of NC_136485.1, read as the reverse complement.
GATTTTCTATAGAATTTAAGTCTGGGGACTGACTGGGCCACTTAAGAACATCTATTTTGTTCTGTATGAACCAATCGAAGGTTATTTTAGCAGTATGTTTGGGATCATTATCTTGTTGAAATTGGAAGCAGGCAAGAGATTATTTTCAAGAATTTCCTGATATTTGGCTGCATTCATCTTTCCATCTATAATATGAAGTGGCCCAGTACCATTTGAAGAGAAGCATCCCCAGAGCATGACATTTCCACCACCAAACTTTACAGTGGGGAGGGTGTTCTTGGGTTAGTGCGCTGTGCCATCTCTTCTCCATACTCGACGTACAGAATTAATGCCGAAAAGTTCCACTTTCGTCTCATCGGACCAGATCACATTCTTTCAGTAATCATCTGTTTTCAATTAAGTGGTCTCTTGCAAACTCCAGATAAACATTAACATGACATTTTTTTAGTAATAGTGTCTTTCGAGGTGTACGCGATTTAAGACCGTTGCGTCGGAGTACATTACTAATCGTTGGTTTCGTTACTACTATTCCTGCTTCTTCCAAATCTTTCTGAAGTTTGCCTTGTGTTGTTCTCGGTTGCTGCTAAACTTTTCGTACAATCTTTCTCACTGTTCGACATCTTGTGAGGAGCTCCGGCACGCGGACGGTTCAGTCATGCACCTTCCATCTCCTAATAAGGTTTCCTATGGTGCTTACAGGGATTTTGAATTGAGCAGATATGCCGATAACCAATTCCATTCTTGTGCTCAGCAATAATCTTATCACGGACGACTTGAGAGTTCTTTACATTTACTCATCCTGAGAACCTTCACGCGTGATGGCTTACTGGTGACTAACATGTTCCAATACTTTCCAACGACAGAGTATGCTCTACAATAATCGAGAAACTTCTAAAACGTACAATAATGTCAGCAAATTAAAATGCAAATAACAATTTCCAGCATTATTTATAAAAAATAAAATATAATTTAAAACAAGGTGTCCAATACTTTTTTCCCGGCTATTCTTGTTTTTATTATATAATTTTTGTTATGCATTAAAAGGTGCCAATTTCTAAAGTTATTTGTTATTGTTAAATAGTAACTATTTCTTGTTAAATTTTTGCGTCATTCGCTGCATAAAAAATGTGTTAAATAAAGGATAATGGGATGTGTCCAACACTTATTTTCCCCACTGTATATATGTTTGTGCAAAAATAAAATTCTATAAAAAGTTGATTTATTGAAATTTCATTAGCATGGGGTGAGGGGAAAAAAATAAAAAAAAATAAACAAAAAATGTTAGGACCATCTTAAGCTCAAACCGTACAAATCTTGTATTAACTGATCTGTAGATGGATTTATTTTGTAGTTATATATTTCACAAACAATAGTTTCAATTTAATCCATATATGGGACCCTGACAACTTTTGGCTCAAATGGAATGTTACTCCACATTTCCCAAAGCTCTCAAATTAGAGTTGCATCACCAGAAGCATTTTAAATTCATATCCCAAATCTAAATCAACTTGTTATTTAGTTATTGTTTATAATAAGGTTTGAACCTTCAACTCCCAGAAGACTGCTGCTTAGAACTGACTGTTTACCAATCTTTTCAATTATTATTTTATATAACTTTCATCCCAAACACCCCAACATTGCTAGTTGGACATAAGGGGCTACTATTTGGGATCATGTCTAACAGGGGACTGTAAGTAGTCGAACAGCAAGATGTCTTCACATTACATCGAAACTTGTGCAGCTTAGTACAGTCAGAAAAGCAGGAAAGGAATTCCAAAATCTAATAGTCCAAGGAAAAAAGAAAAACAATAAAGTAGAAAGCTTTTCAGCATTTAGAAACCTCAATAATGAAGGGGTGGAATTTTGCTGCTTGTCAGGTTAGTCAGGGGTATTTAAGTCAAGGGGGCACAATTACTACTACATAGCAGCAATGGGATGGGTTGGAGCTTGGCCGATAGCGTAGAACCTATTAAATTTGAAACTTTTTTGAATCCTGTCAAAAAGAAAGATTAGCAGTAGATGCACTAACCCAGATGTGACAAATACCCCATGCATGGGCAAATTATATGGCTTTGTAAAGATATAGGATACTTAAGCTATAAACTACATATAATAACTAAAATAACAAACTGCACTCTACCTGGTCATGGCTGACAGAATGAAAACAATCTATTCTCAGAGATTAAATAACGAAATCAGTTGGAAATTCTGTAAAGGTTCCCCAAATCCACCTAAAAGCTTTCCAAGTTAGAAGGAAAAAATTAATTTCGCAGTTTACATTGCCAACATGTTGTGGATGTAACAAGCAGTCTAAATAAATAAATAAATCTATCATAAAGTGCACGGTCAAAAAAGAGCACAATATCCAAGTAATTATTCCCCCCCCCTCCTTTTTTTTTTTCAAATTGTGATATCGGTTATTGACCAGGAGTTAACCTTAAATGAAAATTCATTAAAATTCCACGTTTGTGGAGAAATTAGCATTCAACAGACATTCCTGAAAGTCAACCGAAATAGCAGATATTAACTAGGTCAAATATACAACTGACCTGAATGCGTCAACATATGAACTCATGACATTAAAAAGACAAGGGGAGGGGATACACAAATTACCAACGCAGACAAGCTCGTAGTATGTCATACTACTTATCGAATTTACAAATGATAAACGTTTGATTTAAAGACTTTTTTAACGATAAAACTGGGAATGCCATTTTGGTAAATCAATTTAGAATTAAATGGTCTTCAGCATTATTCACAAACAACTTATTTTTACTTACACCAGGGTTTAAGTTAAAAAAACAAAACAAATAACATTAAAAATTCCAAGTTATATAGGGAGAACAGTAACCCAAATTAATAAATTTCTAATTAAGTGGAAGGGTTATAAACTTGAGTTATCGGTCTTTCTTGGCTAGCCTCTTTTTATATTTGTTTATAAAGATAGCAACTTTATATTTTTGGCCGAATTTTCATAGGCGTTTCACGTGTACGATACTGAAACTGACTACAACCACGGCCACCGAGAGTTAGCCACGCTACAACGCAGTATTTTTAATGTTATGTTTTTATCTGACTAAAGTAGGAATTAAGAATTAAACTTATTGGAAATAAAAGAATAATGAAAACCGAATTTATGTTGGGTCATTTGAACATCGGTTTTTTTTTTTTTTTTTTTTTTTTTTTGTTAATTCGGTTTTCCAATAAATTCATTCATCACTTTATTTAAGAGTAAACAAACCCAAGAAGTCCGTGAAATAATTGAAAAATAAATAAATAATAATAGCACATATTTACAGAAAACAAAAAAAGAAAACGTGCTAATATAGATCAACTCCATGACTGCTTAAAATAAAGTTCAACTTGAGTTCCTGAAACAGATGGGCGTTTTGTTTGAATAGTTTCGATTTTTTAGTCTTTTCTTGTTCTAAATTAAAACTCAACACAATTTGTATTTAAAAGTAAATAAACGTTTTAATTTAAACACAAAAAAAAAAAAAAAAAAAAAATTATCCAAATAGGCAAACAGTAACTCATCCTGCCTTTGATGACATTTATGTTATATTTTTTACCACACGTTTTCATTTTGTTGCCTAAAGTGAAAACTGCTAAAAAATACTTTTGATATATCTACTGTTTGAATTTGCATCATCTTTTTTTTTTTTTTTTTTTTTTTAAACTTATGTTCATCTCTAAAAAGGCATATCGCCACTCAAACATAAGGGGCTACTATTTAGGACCATGCCTAGGAAAGATTAATAAGATGTTGATTTACGTTACATTTGAATTTCTACATATCCATACAGAGGGAAGCAGATAGCAAGAAGAGAATTCCAAAGTCTAGCTGTTCAAGGGAAGAAACTATTAGAGTAGAAAGCTTTCAGGCATTTAGGGACCTCAACAGTGAAGAGGTGTGATTTCACTGCTGAGGTCCCTAAATGCCTGAAAGCGGGGTTGTTGAGGGAGGGGCATATATACGTCAAGAGAACACAAGTGCACAGAGTTCATCAGAGCACATTTCCTTAATATTTGTAAAACAGGCACAGAGATATAACATTATGGCAATGAGACAGAGGTTGGAGCTTAGTTGACAAAGTGGGACATATTAGATTGAAGACTTCATCGACCTCATCCAAGAGAGACAGAGGCTAGTGGTAAATGCATCAACCCAGATGTGGCAACAATACTCCATGTATGAGTGAATGGTGGCCTTGAAGAGGTATAGTATACTCTCAGGTATGAGTAGTTTTCTAGCACGATAGAGGAAACCCACCTTCTTTGCAGCAACCTTTGCAATATTCTCAATGTATTTGTTCCAGTTCATATTGCTCATGAATGTTAGGCCAAGGAGTTTGAAGAATTCTCAGGTAAATTGTTATTTGTCATGGATATCAGTGGTTGGAGAGGCGTCTTGTAATTGTAAAGAAGAACAGCTTAGTCTTACTAGCATTAAATGTTACCATCCATTTGCGGCTCAACGGTCTGGAGATCATTTTCTAACAATTCTGCAATTGGCTTAGATTTATGTATATCTGCTCTTTCCTCGTGCATGTTATAGAGCGTTGTATCATCAATAAATATATACATCTCGGACACAATATTATCAGGGAAGTTGTCTATGAATATCAGGAATAATAGTGGCCCAAAGATCGACTCCTGAGGCACCCCTGCATTAATGTTATGCTGCTTGGATGTATGTCCATCCATCAATGACAACTTGGATGGTCCTATTTTCTAAGGATCTAATATTTAGTATACGTCCAGTTATACCGTAAGATTTAATTTTTATTAGTTGTCTAAACTGGAAACTGCTCGAAAATACTTTTATTTTTACTGACATACTAACTGTTGGAATTTGCATCATCTCTTGTTTTTTAACTCATGTTCACCCCTAACATGGTATATCGCCACTTGAACATAAGGAACTACTGACCATGCCTAGGAAAGATTAAAAAGATATTGGTTGCAACCAGTATTTTGTTTAATTTTCGACCACGTTTTTGTTTTGTTGTCTGCAAAAAAAAAAAAAAAAAAAAAAAATGGCCCCCAAAACCAAGTGTAAATGTATAGATATAAAGGTTAAAATCAAATTCAGGCCGTTTTTATTTACATTCTTCATCAGCTGATATTTGTGCTTTACGTTGAATGTCCTGGAAAAGAAACTTCTGATTAATGCTTACTAGTTTTCAGATATGCAAACGATTTTTTTTTCTTCCCCCCAGAGCAAAATACTTTAAAACTGGTAAACAGCAATCAGAAGTGACTTTTTCAGGGCATTCATCGTGAAGCACAAATAGTTGAATCAAGATATTAGAAAAGACGGAAAGAACTTAAACTTTTTTCTTCTTTTTTTAATTTTTTCGTGCGCCCGGCCCGGGCGCCGCCCGGGTCGTCATCGGCTGTTAACTATTATATTTTAAAAAGCCAATATGGACAGATTTGTACAAGTAGTGATTTTTTTCCTTTAAAGATAAACTATAAAATTTAAACAAATGGGAAAATAAATATGCGGAGTTAATAAAAAAATTAAAAGAATCATAAATTTAAGTATTCCTTAAGAATTCACCTAGGTTATAAAACGATTGAATGCCTGTTAAAATCGCTATAAACTCGTAAAAATAAGTACAAAAAAAAAAAAAAAAAAAAGACGACAAAAGAAAAATCGATTTCATTTGGAAATTCTCACGTCAAAAAAATGTTCTAAAAATAAAAATCGTTAAAAATGGATTTTAGCGATATATAGCATCCAATATGTCAGATTTAAACCCATCAAGAATTAAGTAGTCTTTTCAACGGAATTCCTTTCTTAGTGGTCATTTAACGGGTCAAAACAATAAAAAATAAATTAAAATAAAAGATGGGGAGTCGAAAATATAATTAATCTGCGCAGTAGATTTTGATAAACGAAAAACAAAAAAAAAAAAGAAAAAAAAAAAGGAGGCCAACATGGAATGCGAAAAGGTGGTCGGCCATCTTGTTTGTTTACATGGAGGGTCCAAGGAAGAAAAGCGAATGGAATGAAAAAAATAAAAATAAAAATAAATACATGATTATTTTCAAAAGAAAAAGTTTGCTATTATTTTTTAAGGGGATTGGTTGTTTTATTTGATGAAACTCTTAATTATAGAAGTCACATATAGAAAAGAATTAAACTAGGAAGTTTTATAACCAGGAGGTAGACATAGCAGTCGAGTGAAGAAATACGATTCTTCAATCGAGCTAGTCGGTAGTAATAGTACAAATAGTATGTAAAAATATATCAAGATATTATTGTTGTTGTTAGTAACATTATATTGGGAGCTGTATCACGACCTAACTCGTGGTTGTACCCACTCAATGTTGCCTGGAAGTCTTCTTACTTTCTAATATATATATATATATATATATATATATATATATATATATATATATATATATAATTAAATGTGGGGTAAATAAATTAGTATCCCAATTTGCTGATGAGAAAAAACAGGATATCGTCTCTGAAACAATCGTCCACTATCCTTGGTTATTGTCTTGTTTTCTTGGAACATGCAAATGAACCTATACTAATTCATTAAATTCATTTACCCATATTCAATCTACGATAGCTCTAGAGGACTACCCCCTCTCCATTGAGTTGATCTTACAGTAATCAGAGCGACTTATGTGAAATTCATATACTCCACCCAGAATGAAGAGTGGAATAATCCACCCTTCTTCATAAGTGGTAGCTATAAGTTTATTTACTTTTTGTGGTCCTCTGGCTCTGAATACAAATCATTTCTTTATATAATTAAATTTTAAGGCAATTTATAAAGATCGCGGCCATAGAAGAAAACGAGAAAAACATCTACGTTTAGGCATTAAAAATAATTTTATGTTGTTTTCGTTATATATTACTAAATGATCAATCATATTAAAATTCCAGTTAATATTATGCATCTAAAATTGAAAAAGAAGCAATTTCATTATATAAACACGACATCAGATAAAATTTGATGTCCATTTTGTTTTGTTTCGGTTTATTCAAATAATGTTGACATTTTCCAAGCATGTTTTTCTCAATTGTAGATGCATAATATTAACGGGATTTTAATGAAAATAATTCCTCATATATGACGAAAAAGATTTTTTATTAGTAGGAATTCTTCATGAAATTAATTTAAACAAATTGTTATAAATGTAGAAATCTATTGGATGTAAATAGCTTCATATCTTAACAAATGATTTGATCATTTCAATGACCGATTCAATTCAACAGTTTACAAGCTGCAAAATTTCTTTCAAATTTCGAAGGCTAAGGGTTATCAAGTAATTTTTCTCTAACTATTAACATGAAAATAACTGACTTGTTTAAACAAACCAGTTATTTTAATTGAAATGCATTATGGTGGATTTGATTTCGTAATCAAATTATGTTTTTAAAACAAGTTTTTCAAAATTTCATTTGCATTTTTTATTTAAAAAAAATACGATAGTAAAAAGAAAATCAAATTTACGTAGATACGAGAAAAATGGCTACACAATTGCATTAACATACAGAGATCACAACTTATTGGAAGCATGTAAGGACATTGTCAACTTGATATCCCCAAACTATTTAAGAGATATTCTTGACACAGAAAAACTTAAACAAGTCACAGTAGTAGTAGTAGTAGTAGTAGTAGTAAGGATACCCCGCCTCTCGTCGCCGCTGGATTTTACTACAAATATTTACAGGCGAAATTCCGATCTCATTTGTTTTTTAGTACTAAAAATCGGAATTTCAGAATTTTTTTTTTAATGTTTCCTACGCGTAAAAAAAAATTTACTTATCGCTTAAAATTACATTTTCCAAGTAATTCTTTTAAGTTTAATTTTTACTTGGGAGGTATAGTGTCCTAAATTAAAAACGTGTACATTAATATACATTTCACACGTATATTATTATAAGCTGCTATAATATATAGTGTATAGATTTTTAATATTTACTTCAGTGTTCAATACGCTAATAGCTTAAAAGTAAAAATATATTTATGGCAATCAAACTATACAGAGGCGTTCACGTTTTATCCCCACAAGATATCCTCAGGTTAATTGCACATATTTTGTTATTACACTTAGTTATTAGTATTTTTACTATCCCCCCCCCCCCCACCGAATTGGCTACAATGTCGGTTTTTAATGTGAGTAAAACCCAACTCCTTCTCTCAAAGGGAAGGGAGGGGGTAATTTGGATTAAGACAAGAATAAAATTTTGATCTAGAAAGATTTCTCTTTCGCTGACTGAAGACGGAAATTAGTTAAATTTACAATGACTATATTTCTTTTTATGGTGGTGCACTGCCCTGGTGAGGTATACAAAAGCTCTACATAGACACAAGTGCCAGGGGCTTATATCAGTGAAATATACGCCTGTTCTGTTTCGGGAAACAATTTTCCCAAGAATGACCTCTTCAGGAGGTTTATTCTCGGTCGCCCGAGATGATGCCACTGGTGAATGCCCACGGACCCGATCACGATAAATTTTGCGTACATCCAGAGTGCCCCCCCCCCTTTAAGAGAGCTGCGTGAGAAGAGAATGGCAAATTATACACAGATTGGAATGAAGGCAAATTGAAGTTATAAAACTTACATAAAATATCTCCACTCTCCATCTAAAAATATCTAAAAAGTAATTTTTTAAAACTATATAATCTGAAAATTTGATTTTTTTTTAATAAAAAATAAGTTCAATAATATTTTTTTTTTTTTTTTTTTAATTAAAGTTTACGGATCCCAGGTAAAATACAAGTGCTTCTTCTTTACTATAACCCAGCAATTGAAACAGAAACTGATTATTTTGTAAATAAATTTTGAGCGTGAGTCATCCAGCCTCGAATAGTCAATAATATCTTTCGAATTTTGATAAAATAAATAAATGCTACTACATAACGCACCGCACCGCTGTTCTGTTTATGTGTTTATTTACCTCTTATTGGGGGAAAGGGAGCTAGGTATCTAAAGGGACACTCTGGGTTGGAAACAAACATTTAAAATTGCTCCAATCGAGAAGAGATCGAGGAGAGAAGAGATACTATGTTGTTTATGTCTACATCAAATATACGGCAGCACAAAATGTTCAATTAAAAAGCTTTGCTTCATGAGGCATGTTTTGTTTTTTTTTTTGCTCATTTTGTGCTACCGTAATTTAAACCAACATGGCGACACGTAATCTTATCGAGTTTAAAGAAGTAAAATTAAAATGACTCGTTTATCATCCAAAGGAAAGTCGGTAGCTTTCGTTTTTAGCAGTCAAAATAAAACTGATCATTTTACCGCATTCTAAATATATTTTGTTTACAAACTTGTAATTTTGCCGTTTATTTCTCGTTAACCGACAAGTAGATTTTGTCAAATATATTCATTTAATTTCAAATGCCGTTTTTAACCCAAAAATAATTTGAACAAATGTCCAATTTTATTAACTTTAAAACCTTTCTGACCACTAAACGCTAAGATTATTTTAAGATTCTAAGTCTATGACCTTTTATTTGTTTATTTTTTTTTTTTTTTTTGCTTCTCCATGATAGAAAAGTTAGACGATGCTCGGTAAAAATGGCACGAGTGAAGAAACAGGAAAATAATCGCAAAAAGTAAGAACAATTAGGATCGTTCAGGCGGGGCAGATTAGGGAGGGATAGTTTTAAATACGGACTCGTTCACATATTTTAAAATTAGTATTTACCGTTTTGAAGCAAATAAAATAGACTTTTCCAAAAATTTTTTTTTTTTTGAAAGGGGGTTTCTTTTCACCTCTAGTTTCAAGTAGGAGTTAAGCCCCCGCCTCACTATTTTAAAATAAATATTACTTCAATTGCTTTGTTTTGAAGCAAATAAAATCGAATTTTAAAAGTGTTTTAGGGGGAGGGGGGTCTCGACCCCTATAATTTTGAATAGACGTCTCCAACTAAAGTATAACAGAGTCGGTTTTTAATGTGGGAAAATTCGAATTCCCTAAAAAAGAGCACTTTAGATCGAAACAAATGTAAAGATTTTTCAATCTATAAGGACTTCTTTACTGACCGAGGACAGCATAGTCAACGCGTAACACTAGAAGAGATACTATAATTTGTTCCCAGCCATTTGTTTTTATCCTGTTTTTTTTTTGTTTTTTTTATACTAATTTTCCAGTATTTATTATATTGAGTTGTCATCATGGATCTAAGTATCTTTTCTAAAATGCAACAAATGTCAAAACCTTAGTGAAGCAACAGTTCCCACTGATACAGAAATTGGTTAATGAGGAGGTTGAAGGTGTAAACAGTTTCTTAAAAAGTTAGGATAAAATTAATGTATACTACACTTTAACGTTAATTCTATTTTGAAAATTAAATAAAAATAAACCGAAAACAAAATTAGGATCATGCAAGCGGTACTGGTTACTGTAGAATCAGTAACTATTTTGATCAAAGTTTTTTTTTTTTTTTCATGTTTAAAATATTCAGAGCAGACGAAAAAAATATTCTTGATTGTGATTAATGACGGGCATAAAATGTACAGCCCAATTTAAATCGTAAGATGCCCTATTTTCAGGCTATTGTAATGTTTTCAGATAGGATTATGAACCAATTTAGCAATTTAAAAAGTCATGGAAGAACGTGAAAAAAAAATCTGTTGAAGCATTAAAAATAGTTTTGTTTCCGTTATATATTACTAAATAATTATTTCCATTAAATTCGTTAGTATTATGCATCTAAAATTGAGAAAAGCATGCTAAACGTTATGCCAAACAAAATGATCAGCGAATATAACTCGTCATTTAATAATACTTATTAATATAAATAAATATTTGACGAAAACAAAACTACTTTTAACGCCTAAAATTTTTTTCTACTGTTTTATGACCATGGCCTTTATAAATTTCCGACACTTTTGCTGTGGGAGATAAATTTTGAGCATTTTATTGGGGGAGGGGGTATTTTATGTAATGTTACGAGTTTTCCAATCAGATAAAAGAAAAAAAGTTAACTGCCCTAAAATTATAATGGCCCGGAAATGGAGGATTATTTTATTTTACCTTAGATTTATATGTGAATCTAAATCACCCACTTTCAATAATTCTTTTTTCAGAGTGTTTATCCGTAATCGACTAAAAGAGTAGAATCATATTTTGAGGAGAGGGATTTAACTGAGGGTCCTCATAGATATGTCTTTTCAAAAAATTTTTTTATTGTATACAAAACTAAACTTTTTATCTAGATTTTTTTCACTGCCATTTTTTCATAAATTCAAAGTCAGACACAAGGTCGGATCTTACTGTATAAGAGATGTTCCCAAAAGGATTGGGACATAGAATTTGCCAGTCGAGAGAAAGAATTTGTCTCACCAGACTTGGAAGAAAACCAACCACACTTTTACCTCGAGCCGAAGTTGATGAATATTTGGATAACTACGGCAAACATACATATATATATATATATATATATATATATATATATATATATATATATATATATATATTAGTTTTTGTTTGTGTTGCAAAGAAACACCTAAATATCTTAAAAAATGACTTTGTTAACGTAAGAATATATAGCGCGAGCGCGCTCATTTCTTCACGAGACATAAGCAATAAAAACACACACGCAAAATGGAATGGCTGCTGCATTCTCTCTCTCCCCTACATAACTGCTGAATGAGTCGCCTCAATTGCTTGAGCTAAATAAGCACACACACACACAATTATATATAAACACTAGAAGAATACACATCCTGGGACAGGTATTTCTAGTCAATGATAAATTCACTATACATAAAAATTTTGCATTATTTTTTTCTTCCTTAAGATTAAAAATAAAGATATATTAAACATTACGTCTAAAATACTTATTCCAATTTTGATTATGTCCAGAATTTGGAGCTTAAGGTTAGTGGGCCAGACAATTAAGATTTCCTGGGATTCGATGAGTCTAATAACTATGAATTAAATATACAAATCTGAAATATTTGAATCATTAAATGGGAGTCTGTGCCCATATGATTTCTGACAAGTTGGAAATTTCGATTAATTGATATCTAATTATTGATAAAATTTCAAATTAAATCTTGTTTATTTATTTTTAAAGTTTATATAAAAAAAAACATTTTGTTTAACTATTTTCATGCCTTGCAAGAAACGCGTTTCTAACTTTTCTATACCCCATCCCATTCACGTTTGTCCGAAACTAAATACAACACGCATTCGCATTACCCACCACTACGCCTAGCAGTCGTGATCTAAAAAATTCATAATGATCGGTTAATTAGTTTCGAAATTTATCCAAGCATACCTAACTCCCTGTCATAGAAAGAGTGCACCATGCACCACCACACGTTGTCTTTCTCTCCCGTTGACGACGTCAACCAAACAGAAATTAAATTAGAAAAAAGCTCTTGCGTAAATAATGATGTTTATTATAACGTAAGGCTGAGTGTAGATGTTAGTATGATATGAAACCTGTTAGGCATCATCCTCATCATTGCAGATCCAGTGAGATGGTGGAGGGGGTACGGTCACAAGGCTGAGGTGGAAGAGGATGTATTCTCCACCCCCAGCCAAAATATATATGCATTTACTACACGACCAGGTGTGTAGCATCGAGACGAAATCTGTGTATAGCCTTATTTAAAAACAAGCTTATGTTAACCTTCATATAGAAAAAAAAAAGAAAAAAAAAAGAAATTCCACAGAATATACAATAGAAATAATCATAGCAAATTCGTTTCATAAAAAAAAAAAATCGACGTTTTCTTTTTACATAGATGATGTTCCAAGAAAACGGACACAACTGTGACAATTGATAGGATTTGAATACAATTAGATCTAATACTAGCAAGGATACCCAGCGTTGTCCCAAAACATGGATAACAAAGTTTAAATAAAATGTAGGTGCTTGTTTACATCGGCGATCTTTTTAAACCAATACGTTTCCGATGAAAACATTACGTACTTACGTGTCATGTCGAAATTAGTATAAATTCTAAAAATTACAAAAAATCATCCAGTAGAAAAATAATTACAAGTAAAAATGGAATTTATGGAATTATTAAATCTTATCGTATGTTTTAAATGTGGAAGAGCTATGCGACCAAATCTGTATGAAAAATTGACTTAATTTAAGGGTCCGCCATTTTTAAACAGAATGTCATTGTAGATGATTTTTGTCAATAACACATCTACGATCATTTTTCGTAATTTTTTAAATTTATACTATTTTCACCATGACATGCAAGTATGCAATAATGTTTTCACCTGAAATGAGTTGGTTTAAAAAAAAAATCACCTATGTAAATAAGTACTAAACTGGGTAACATCTTTCTCCAAGTCAAATCACAATTTGAATACACATCTCCCTCCTCCTCCCACCTCTCTTCAGAAACTGATTCATGAAACAGCCGGCTGATTGTTTGACCTAGTTTCAATGTTGTTTTTGGACATCTACCAGTCAGAAAAAAATAATTTTTCCTGAACTCTCCTGTACTAATTTGGTCCTTTCTGGCCCCAAACGTATGAATATTATTAAAGTATTTTGGTTTAAGTCGGAGTCCCATTGTAACCGATTATGTAAGGTTTTTAAGTGTATCCGTGTGTAGTTCATTACTTTTATACGGGCGCACACACAATCTAAATGACAAAAACAAAACTAGTTTTAGTTATTTAGTCTTTATTTTATTTTATTTATTATGAATTTTGAAACGTTTTAAAAGAGCCCGAATCAAACTTTTAGTTTCTCGACAAACTGTTTCAGTTTCTCGACAATCAGAATAGACGGACCTTTTTTTTTTTTTTACATAAGCGTCACCACTTATCAAGGCCGATCGGCCACTCAAGGATAAGGGTTAAAGAGTGTAGAGTAGTTAAAAGGACAATATAGTAATCAATAGTAATGGAAGTTCGGTAAATTTGTTAACTTAAGTGGAACGACTGGAACGGCTCATCAGAAAATTGTTCACGTTGGACCTGAAGACAACCATATTATAGACAGCTGGAAAGCAGGAAAACGGAAGACAATTCGACAGGCGTGCAGTTCTAAGAAAGAAGCTTTGATCATGGAATCTATATTTAGGTTTAGGCACAGATAAAGAGTGGGGAAAATTATTGATGTACGAGAGTGCCCACTCCCTAAGAATACGTGTTGTTTACATTTTTAAAAACTTTTTTTTGACTATTACCATATATTACAGACTTAAATATATTAACAGAAAAAAAATTTTGAAAAAAAAAAAAAATAAAAAATAAATAAAAAAATTAACTTTTAAGAAGGGGGTTGACTTTATCGTTATGACGTTATACTCATTGCTTACGGTCCATTTCTTTCTCTTAAAAGTCATTAAATTTATTATTTTTTTTGGTGCTAATGCAGTAATAATGCACTAATGCAGAGAGTAATCCGCGCTATTTTTTTAAATCGTATTTCACGTTTAATGATGTTTTTTTTTTATTCAATTGTAAGGTTAAAGTACAGAATAGGTACAAAACACCCTCCCCATGCCAAGAACGGCTTTTTAAATAACGTTATTATTTCAGCACGGATCACTCTCTGCATGAGTACCATTTTTTTTTTTTTCAAAATTTTTTCTGCTAATATGATTAATTAATCTATGATAATTGTCGAAAAAAAATTAAAGGTGAAAAGCACGCATTTTTAGGGGGTGACATCGGAAAGAATACGAACAGTGAGTGACAAAACAATAAAAGATGACTGTTTCTGTCCAGAATTCCATGTTAAAAATAAATAAATAAATAAAAGTAAATAAATTGACAGAGTAGTTTTATTTTTATAAAGAAATCATTTTTAAGTGATTAATAGGAAGTTGTAGGCATTACAACAGAAATCTCGCACGTTTGAATTGTTGAGTTATCGCCCTTTGTTTTTGTTAGATTGTTTTCAGCATGAACCGAAAAGACAACTTTTTGGGAATATTCGTTTCTTGTTTTTTTTTTTATTTATTTAATCTGACAGGTCCGCAGCAGGCGTCAGGAGATTGCTTGAATTTAACCTTAATATTTCTAATAATATTAACTTCAGGGGAATCCTAAAAAATGTCAATCGGCACTATTTCAAAACACCTTTTACTTGCATAAACAAATTCAAGTTTTGTTTGACAAAAATACTATGACTTGTCACTTTTAGCTAACGACATCCAACATGATCGCTTCTTGTTGACATTTTTTTTAGTTTTCAATTATGTCAGCTATTATTAATATTGCTCATTTATATGAAAGATAAAAAACATCTATTTTAACTATTTTTTATCAATAATGGAGTAATATATTTCAAAACAATTACATTAAGAGAAGAGAAATAGCTTAAAACATTTGAAGTTAATCTTCACAATTACTGTTTGCACTTTACTTCCGGTTACCCATTCCCATGCTATGTTTTTTTTCTAATAGCGTTATGTAGAAACAAGATAGGGAGACCTTTACCTATTCCGTATTTTCAAACAATTTAATATAAAAAGAAATCCTAAAAGTCAATTAAGCAACCGGAAGTGACGTAACCTAATCGTAAAAATGACAAAATTTTAGATGGAATTAGTTCAGAAATAATGATAAAAAAAAAAAAAAAGAATTAAGGGGAACAATTGGGTATATTTATTATAGTTTTAACATAATTTGATATTTTAAAATTTTGGATTGGATGGAGAAGATTGTAAAAAAGAAAAACAAAGGGTGGGGGGCAAAAAACACCAAGAAAATCGTTTAAATACTCAAAATAAAAATAACTTTTTCAAACTGCTTCATGCTTTTGGATAAAACCAATATTGACAATAAAAGAAAAAAAGTTGAACTTAAATAAATTATTTAATAAATCGTTTTTTTTTTTTTTTTCCTGATATGACTGAGGCGGAGGCGCGTGAAAAATTATTTTTCTTTGATCGATGGGACACGGATTTCAAAATACTTGAATTCTGACTAAACGTAAGTCTAAGTCGGCAATTTAAAGGCTTTCAAATTACTTTCGAATATCAGCCATTAAAAAACAAATTATTGGTTAGAAATAAATAAAATGGCAGACATTTGTTATTTGTTTACCGTTTTAACTTTTCGAAATCCGAAAGTACTGTTGACATATGAAGCCTTTAAACTGACGAATTGAATGTTGTGTTTTAGAATTTGAAATAAAAATTGATAATTTGGAGGAGTCCGAAAATGTCATTTCTAACCACTATGGCACTTATTCCAAAGTAATTTTAAAACCTTTAAACTGACGAATTCTGTCTTGAAGTTGAAATGCTAAAATATCAAGTTTAGTCCAGTTTGTACCCATAAACTTTACCAAAGGCAAACTTTCATTTCAGGCGCCTCCGTTATATCAAAGAATCGAAGCGTAAACAAAAATCATTTTTAGACATGTGTCAACAAATGTAGAAGCATAATAAAAATATTTTTACCAACTGTTTCTGTTCTGTGGTAATCTCAGCTAAGTTACAGCTATTTCTGGCATTTTTCAAAATTTGATGAGGTTGCTTGATGGTGATTTTCAATGAGGGTCGTTGGTCTGTAACATCCAAGGGATTCCGATTGCTGGGGGTAGTGCCAGTAGTAGTAGCACTACTAGAATTAGTAGTATAACTTGGAGGGTTACCAGTGTCTAATGGGGGAGACGATGATGTTGATGTTGAAGGATGGGAAGAAGAGGGTGGAGGTGGAGATTGAGGTGTTGGAGAGAAGACGGCCCGTTTTCGCACACTTTTTTTCTTTGCGGAGATTTTCAGTTTCAGTTGTCCGCGATCGAAGTTGGTTTCCCGGATTAAAAACTCCTTCGTTTCGTGTTGACCATCTTCGGAGTCGTAGTCGCCGTTCTCGGAGTGGGAGTCTGCTGCTGCCGCCGATGATGATGGTGATGCTGGAGGGGAGCAGCGAGGAGGAGACGATGATGGGGATGAAGAGGAGGAGGATGAGGATGAAGAGGATGATGAGGAAGAATCGGTGTCGTCGCTGCTGGTCTCGGCCTGATATCGGCGGGACACTTTTTTCTCGTCGTAGGCTGCCTTCGTGCTATCGGCCTCACTCATTGCTTGGTAGCCGCACCACCGTCCGACCAGTCGCGGTCACTGGTAGAGCAAGACCACCCCCAGGTGACCTACCCGCGCCCGCCTCGATAAATAATCGGATCCCCCCCTCGGGGGAAACACAAAAATAGAAAGAGAAAAAAAAAAAAAAAACGGTCAGGAAACCAGACTACTACCCCCAAAGCGATACAATTAAAACCACTGGAATAAGGAGGACAAATTTAAACCGGAAAACCGTAAACTAGCACCCAGGTGGGAAATGAACAAAATCTCCAGTTCCAAACACGATCAGTCAGAACGAAAGTCAGGGCTACCTTTTCAGGAGTACTGACCCGAGGTTTTTAACAGTTTATTTTCATCCCCCCCGAAATATGTCAAGGTATTTACATATATATAGATAGATATGTGCAGACACTTCAAATCAAAACAAAACCATTCGATCGCCCTCGGGAAGGGAAAGGAGACCTTAAGTTCCTTCGTCACGGTGTAGCAATTATATATTTAAAAAAATAAAAAAATAAAATAAGAGGAAGGGGGGAAAAAGGCCAGACCACCACAGGTGAGGTGACCCAACCCTAACCCAATAACGGGTTGGGCAAACACACAAAATAATCCAACCTAATTCTTGTTCGAAGTTTATATAGATGTATAAATATGTACAAAAACAAAATTATATTTGATTTTCTTTTTTATAGAATTATTCTTGATAAGCTAATAGTACACACATAGAAATTGTGTGTGTATTTACAAAATTCCTGTAGAGACGTGCATTAAAAATTGTGGAGGCCAAACAAATGAAATAGATTTCTGGTTTCTATGAATTAATTATTAATTCATATCAAATAGATCCATGGGTAAGTATTCCTTAAAGCAATAATTCACATGATATTCAGGTTATATATTCAAATTTGCTGTTTAAGGAAGTATGTAGCTGAATTTAGGTTGGCCATCCATAGATTGGGTGTTGTTATTCCGCGTTAGCAATTTAAATCCAAATTGGAAGATAATTCTTTTGGCATCAAGGGAAAAAAATAGAGAAAAAAAAAAAAATGACAGCAAATGGAAGATGGTATTAATGATTCCCGCTTGAAATGAGTATATAATCCGTTTTGGTAGGTTTGTCCAGAAGAGATTTAAAAATGTTTCCAATTGTTTGTGTAGAAGAATTTCCCAAGAAAATAAAGCAGCAGATTTGCGGTTATTGGTTTCGTTTGTTGGTAGAGAATAATCCTTACATTCCAAAAATTCGTTTGGTGTGTCCGAAAGGATTGTATACAAATAAAAGAATCCGTGTACTTAGTTCCAAATATGGAATCTCAAACAGAGCAAAAGGGTAAAGAGAACTCCCGTGTGTGTGTGTGTATATATATATATATATATATATATATATATATATTTCTCGCTCTACATAAATCTCTCTCTCGTTAGACAGAGAAACAGACAACACTCAATAAACGAGATAAGGAACAAAAAAATAACAAAAGGAGTTCCCTCTCTATATCTCACCCTCTCTCTGTATATATATATCTATCAATATCTCCACCCTTGCTTCTGACGAGATAGAACAAGCAGACAACAACACTGAAGAAAAAGAGAGACGAAACAAGCAAAAACCAGAAAAACAAACAAACAATCGCCCGCGATCTTTCAGGACTGTTTTTTTTTGGGGTTTTTTTTTTTTTTTTTACAATAGATAAAATCGACAATACTTGTCGTTTGTAAAATAAGATAAAAATGGCGAATAAAAAAAAAAAATTAAATTGCGTGGTTGGCTGTTCGAGTCCGAAAGATTGTGTGTCGGACAGACAAGACACTTGAAGCTCTCTCTCTCTCTCTCTAAACTAGGAAGCGTGGTCACAGAGACGACCGCCCGCCAAAACTTGATTTTCCGACGAACGTCAAAGAGTTAGGAGATAACCAATACATATCACCCAGCTCGCACATCATCAGAGCGAATTCCTACCTTACTCGGGTTCAATTTGATGGTGTCAAGTCTTGCAAAAATTGGGTAAAAAATCGAGCTAAACAATCCGTAGACACCATTCTAATTTTCAGTAGGAACAATATGGCGGCTGGGAGTGACGTCCGACGGTGGCGCGAAATCCCATTTCCGAACTATTGTCATTTTTATAATGGCGCTCGTATTCAGCTTAGAAAACATATATAGAATGAACTTTCGAATTTAAAAAATTTAATAAAATATATAAAATCTAGTTCTAACTTTAATATTGACGAGGCATTCCTAAAACGTTAGGATTTGACTTGTCGGATTTGAAATTTTGTAGTCCTTTCGGAGTCGTTCATATTGTGGTGGATTCATATGCAAATATCCTCTCGCGAGATTATTTCACAACTACAAAAAAACACACAAAAAAAAAAAATATAATTAAAAATGGTGTGAATTTTTTAATACTTTTACCTTTGATGTCTAACTTTCATGTAGAATTTAAAATTAGATGAAAACAATAGAGAGAAAAAAAATAGAAGTTTAAAACTGATTCTACGTTTAACTCCCAGAATGCATCAGCAATTTTTATGTAATTTTTTTATTATTATTATTCAAAATGGCGACCAGGGTGTAATTCAATGACATATGTCAACAGTGAGTAGTTTTGTTGTCAGCAAGTTATCTGCCCTGTATCTGCCTCTTTGGATCTTAGAAAAAAAAACAAACAAAAAACAACACAAAAAATTGAGCCCTCATTGCTAGTAAGTAAGGTAGGTTATTCTGTAATTATAAAGTCTGTTGAATATCTTAATCCGTAGACGAGCATTTTTTTGTTTTCTATTTTTACCTTTAGTTTTCATAAGTAATGTAAGCAACCGGTGTCGTAAATAGATAACCACATTGTTTACAAAAATTGTAATTGTTATAAAAATATCAGTTTATATATTTTCTTTACTAAATCTTCTTAAAAATAATCATTTACACAATGTTATATATATATATATATATATATATATCATATTTCCTCTGATAAATTCTCAAATCTCACCACAACGCGCACGTGTTTTTCCCCTATTCTAAACAAGCATGGTTTTTAGTCATATTTTTAAAATAAAACAAATTGATTAAAAATTGCGCATTTTCTTAAATGTTAGAACTATTTTTATTAATGGCATTTATAATAAAATCATTCAATACACGATAGATTAAGAAATATATATTCGAGGTTAATATTTTCCAGAGGTAAAATAACCAATAGGTTAATACAAGAGTGCTCAATACCTAAGTAGAGCAAAATATACTTTTTATTTGTTTTACATAAGTATTAATATGTCGCTACATATTCATGAGCATGTTTTGGTTAGCTTGTAACTAGATACTTCTCCAGGCGATGGTGCTTATACAAAAGCTTAGTTCGTAATCTCTACTTTTCTAGTTACTAGTCTGACCGAAACATGCTCATGAATGTGTAACTACATGTTAATACTTAAATAAAACAAAAAGCATATATGTATATCCTCATAATTTCCATGAGGTTTATAACATTACAAGGTTAGGTGCTAATGCAGGGAGTAATAATCCGCGCTATTTTTTTAAATCGTATTTCCACGTCTAATTAAAGTTTCATGTGTTTTTTTATTCAATTGTAAGGTTAAACTACAGAATAGGTACAAAACATCCTCCCCTCCACATGTTAAGAATGGCTTTTTAAATAATGACGTTATTATTTCAGCACGTATCACTCTCTGCATGAATGCATGAGTACCTTGTACGGCATTATTCACCCTAAGCGAGTTCAACTGGCTTCCGTCGAAGGAGGAAATGCCAAGGGAATATTAAAATCACAGGCCAATTTACGCTGTAATAAAGTAAAAAGTCGCTAATTTACGATGTAGTGGAGTAAAAATATTCATAGAGATTTAGTTTAATTCAGAACGCGTTTTATTTATTTGCATGTATTTAAGTTTTACATTTTGATCTATCATCTATTAATTATACTTAAGAGTTTTTATTTTTATTTATTTTTATTTTTTTACCCTTTATTGAGTTTTAAAAAACGAGAAAATATGTTGTCTTTCAAAAGAGTCTAGGAAAGTTGTCAGTAGAGACAACAAAACGAAAAATAAACCCATAATTTATATCACAGTTGGTTTCTGCATGTATTTTGTTAAATTTTCGACTTTTGAGCGATTATCGAAACTCTCCAGATGATCCTCTCATGCCGGTCCACGGTCATTTTGTCGTTGTTGTTCTGACTCAACACTCGACACGACTTGTGTTTCAATGGAAATAAACGCTTTCAAATAAATTAAAACACCAAACTTATCCAAGTAAGCGGAAGAGTAACTTCGGTAAAATTTATATTGTTTTTTTTTTTACCCTTTTTTTTTTTTTTTTTTTTTTTGTTATACTGAAAAATAACCTGAGTTTATTTTCAATGAACTTGTTTTGAACTGTAATTTTAAAACTACAAATCGAATGACATCTTTTTTTAAAAGAAAATTTGGGACGCTGAAAGCGTACACAATCTCGGTCAAAGGTGAAGGTTGTTTTTATTTGACATTGAAAATCACTCTGGTCTCATTTTCTTACTCTAGGATTGCGCAATTAATTAAACATATATATATATATATATATATATATATATATATATATATATATATATATATATATAAATACACATGCATGGCGAACGTTTTGATGTCTGGTAATATTTCATTTAAAGAAGAAATTCCTAAATGTAAACAATATCATGTGGTTTAAGTTAGAGTTGGTTCAAGGGAGGGCACTGATTATTTTTATTTTTCAATAGTTGCACAGAAAATATTTTGGCGAGGGTGAGGAGGTTAAACAATATTTTTTTATTCACTAACTGAATAAAAGTAAAACGGTTTTCATCCAGAATTCAGTTTTAAAAAAATACAGAAAAATGTTTATGTTGGTGTATGTATCCGTCATGGAACGAAAATGTCATATTCCAAAAAGTGCGTAAATTAATCAAGTATTAAAAGTCTTTTCGATTTTTAGTGATTTTAATAGTAAATTGTAGCCATTCCAAAACCTACTTTGAATTGAGTTGTCTCCCTCTTATTTATTAACCATGGCAGCTCGCTTCCTCATAAAATTTGATTTTCTTAATTAAAAACTGCTTAATTTTTTTTTTTTTTTTTTTTTGTACGAAGAGTCACCACTTATCAAGGCCTGGAGGCCACTCGAGGATAAGGGTTAACGAGTGTACTGTAGTCAATGGAAAAATGTAGTAATCGTTAGTAGTGGAAATTTAGATTACTTAAGAGGATAGCTCATCAAGAACTTGTTTACGTTAGACTTGAAGACGGCCATGTGGTAGTCAGTTGGAATGCAGGAAAACAAAACAGTTCTACAGGCGTGCAGTTCTAAGAAAGAAGCTTTGTTCATAGAATCTACGTTTAAGTTTAGATACAGATAGAGAATAGGGAAAATTATTGATAGTGGTTTCAGCTAGACGATTCTTTTTCATGAAAGTCAGGGCAAGGGAGGACCATAGATTGGAGCTCAGATGAGCACTTGCCAGAAAAATAATGATAAATCAGACAGGCTTGCAACGTCTCTTCTGTGGGAAAGAGGTTGCAGGGAAAAGAAAAGGGCATCCCCCACTAGGCTACAAAGTCTATTTTGAACTCTCTCAAGGCAGGACAGGCTGCTTCTAGCAGCTCTTGTCCAGATGTGGCAACAGTACTCCATCCTTGGACATACTTGGCTCTTATACAGGTAGAGAATTGCGTCAACAATGAGATATCTACTGGAGCGGTAGAACAATCCCACCATTTTTCCAGCAGCCTTGGCAACAGATTTGATGTACGTGTTCTATCTCAGATCAGGAGTAAAGGTCGGGCCCAGATGCTTGTCAAAACATTGACCCTCCCCAAGATGAGAACCATTCATTTCAATTGATGCCAGATGGAGATCAGAGTGTTAATGATGTAAAGATAGAAGCTTGGTTCAGATGCATTAAAATTAACCAGTCACCTCTTTCTCCATTGCACCACGTGATCAAGATTAGAGGAGTGAGAATCAGAGAGAACTTAGTCTTCTGATGTACACTTGTCTGCCCCTGCTATACACTCTCCAAATGTCCCAACTGAAAACCCACGGAGTTGTATTTTCGCACTAGTGCACAAAGTGCCGAAAAATGACATTTATTTGTTCTTTCACCCATTTTGTAATGCAGAAGAATTGGCGACGACACTAAGTTTGCCGCAAACCGTGTTGGATAAAAATTAATTTATTTTTTTATAATTATAAAGAAATTAATATTTATTTTATGAAGTAGTACTAAAAAATAAATTACAAACAATAACATTTCATTTTATGCAAAAAATAATTAAGTTTAATGCAAACTTTTTATCCGATACTGTTTGCTGCCGACTTTGAGTCGCCTATTCTTCTGCATCATCACTAGTTACTTACGAAATGAAACTAGGCCGAAAAAAAAGTTTCTATTATAATCCAGACCGAGGACGATAACTCAAGTTTATAATTTTCTAGTTAAAAGACAATGTTATAAACGTGTTAGCTTAGCCTCTTTTTCATCTTGTAAAGATGGCAACTATATTTTTCATTGGTTATCTTTGATTACTATTTGTACTTCACTTTCGGTTGCTTCAATTGATTTTTATGGTATCTTTTGATTAAATTGTAAGGTGAAAGTACAGAATGGAAAAAGTAAAATTTTTTTTCAATAATGCCTTTCAATCGTAATTTTCATTTCAGTATTTCACATGTAGATTAACACTATTTATAAACTTAGTGATTTTGATGTGTTTTTTTTTTACTGAGACCTGATTTAAGTAAGACGAATTTGTTTAAGAAAAAATGCAGAAACCAATTTCAATCTAAATAATTTAGGTGACTGAAATAGGAATTGATCCAGTTAATTTATGCATAAAATTATTTGATGCTTCTTCGTTATTAGAGGATAATTCTGAAGTTGAAAAATCAATTTTTTATTAAAAAAATAAGGGTATCTATTTACTGTTTGTCAATTTCAACCAAAAGCAATATTATCTACATAATTGTCATGTCACAATTGGTTAAATATTATTGTATTATTAAATAAAACACAATTTTTTTAATTTTTTATAAAAAAAAAAAGGCTTCGCCATATTTGTTGGCGACATGACGTAAAAACAAGGGAAGTAACTCATAATTTGGAATAGAACTAACCCGCACTTTATTAAAATATAAACATGTAATAAATAGCAATATAAACATAACATACATATTTTTTTATATAAATAAAGTGAACATATATTCATATTTTTTTAGGTAACTGTTGAATTTAAAATTTTGAATTTTTTTTTTTTCATGGAATTATTTACATTTCACTCTCACAGGAACACAATTGCAAACTTGCCAGAAGTTCATGTGCCTGAAAAAAATCTCACCACTCACATTTATTACTTGCAAAAAAATAAATATCCCTTTGATTCAGTGTATTCAAGTCTATTTTAAAAATTTCTCCAGAATTGGCTGAAGATTTTCAAAGTTTCCAGTCAGTAGTTACCTCCCTTTCAAACTCTCAGGTTTCTTTTTCAGCAAAACCTTCAATTATGAGTTTTAGTACAAAATAAATTGTTTGGAAATAATATAGAAATCCATTTCATAAAATGTATCTGTTCAATCGCAGGTGGAGAAATCCTTGATTGGTGAAATTTTTATTTTTATCCCATTCAGAGTGTTCTTTTTTTAGGGAGCTGGATACCCTCTTGTAAACATGATTTTATTTCTAACCTTGTCCTCATAGGAAGGCAAGTAAACTATCAAAATATCCGTCCTAGGACATGTATTAATAAAATTAACATTTAACACCTAGTTTTTGTTTCCTTACAAAGATATATATATATATATATATATATATATATATATATATATATATATATATATAATTATTTTTATACCTACAGACACTAGTGTTTCATGATTTTACAATCAGGAAGTGATATTACTGCTGTCCGAGGGTTCAGATCCAGTTACAAAGTCATCTTTGACTCCATTTGCTAGAGTGTTATGCTATTAAACTTAACCCATTATATCCCACTGTCCTATAAATAGGACACCAAATAATTTATTTTTAAAAGCTTCAAGATAATATATAATAATACCACTTACTGCATAATTACTCTGAAGAAAGGATAAAATTCATCAGTATTTATTAATTTCTTTCTGCGAATTATTTTTCCCAGAAAAATTTTTTAAAAAATTCTTATGAGATTTGCTAAAATTTTATTTGCTGGATGATGTATGGACTTATATAAATGAGTTTAGCAATATTAAACCATTAATTTATTGCAAAAAGTGTAATGTAATTCTTTGTGTGAACTGTTTTGCTCTTTATTATAATGTGTAAATTTTAGTTTGAATACATAGTGTCTTGATTTCTAAAATATATCACATGTACCCAGAAGTATAGGAGAGTCAATATTTCGCCTTCTAAATAAAATAAATAACTTCATCCTTTCAATTTGTGTATTCTAACCAAATTTTAGTCATTACACAAAGTTTCAACTCAATAGTAAAAAATTTAGATACCCTAAGACTTGATGAATCAGTTGAATGATTTTCATAATATAAAACATTCCTAAAATGTAAGGTTTGAGCATAAGTTTTAATATGAAATTGAAAATCAGGAATCTTACTTAATTGTTGTCTTATTGCTATCAATAAACTTTCTTGCAATTCTAAAATATTTTCATTTTCAAGTAGATCATTTCCATATTAATATTATTATGTCCCTAAAAAAACCTTTGAACTATTGAAAGAAGCTTATATTTTTGAAATATTTAATTCATGTCTAATATGTGTAGTTAATATTTTATCAAAATCAGTGATGATAAAATTTTCACACTGAATTTCCTGTTTATTTTTTCCGTTGCATGGAACAAAAGCTAAATATATTATTATCCACCTTTTTATGCTGAGCAAATGTGTTCCGAAACAAATAATGATTGAGTTATCAGTTTCAAAGTTTGTCCCCATAAAAACTGATGTACATAATGGCAAGAATACCTGTTTCAAGATGGGTAAGATTTATTCCTCTAACAAGACAGCTTTGCACTTTTTTGTTTTAATTTTCTTATTTTGTTATAGCTGGGGATGAGGCATTCTTCCAGATGCCAGACATTCATCTGCTTTCTATTCTGCGGGATATTTTTAAGATTCTAATCGTCCTTTTAAGTGTTATTGTTTGTATTTATGTCCCCTTATAAAGATTAAAATTAATATATAATGTTTGCTTTATTTAGAACCCTTATTTCAATTTTGATCAAAATCTGTTACATAATTTTGATTCTAGAAAATGTTTAAAGTTTAATCTTGAGGGATCTTCAGAAGAAATTGAAATTCATAGAATTTTGCTTAGTTTTTAATGACTATGGATTAAATTTAATGAAAATATTAAATATTTTAAATGATGGTTTATATCTATGTTATGCCCCATAAGAACCCTTTAAAATACTTCAACGGAACTGAAATTTCCAAAGTATATTAATTGATGTTTAAAACCTATCGTTAAAATTTCACAAAAATCTAACGTATCTGAATTTTTAAGAACGACTGCCACATCCTCTTTGTCCCTTTACATAAAACTGAAAGATGCTAAATGTAGCTCACATTACCCAGCCTTACACCGAGCAACACTCCAAAATTCATTAACAATTCATTAGCTTAGGAGTGAATCCTATACATGCAAATATATAAACATAGTTAATTTATAAAAATAGTTAAGTCTGACACAAAGTTGAGATGGAAGATTTCTCTTGTTAAGATTATGTATTAAAAACAAATTAAATTTGAAATTCTTTCAGTTTCTTATCAAATACAACAATAGTTTCTGCCTTCGGGCCAAGATCATAGTGTAGTATCTGTTCTTCAGATGCTGCACTTCAATTTCTTGTTCTCTGCCAGTGGAAGAGAAACCTTTCACAACTGAGACAATTTTTATTTTTGTTCCTTTTCTCCATGTTAAAAAACGACCCTGATGTCTAACTCTGTCTTATGGGGGAGCATTGTAAATAGGAATTCTGTCCCATGGGGAGGCATTGTAAATAGGAATATTTCTCTTTAGCTAGTGGAAGGGCAGATAATCGAGTAGAATATCTGCTGCTCTCAGCATAAGTGTCTCTTAAAGCTAGAAAAATAGTAAATGAAGTTTTCTCTTTAAAAGATGTCTGCTTATTCAGATGTTTCTATTCTTACATTGCTCTCTTTCAATTAACTTTATCCATCCATCTATATATATATGTGTGTGTGTGTATTAAATCATGAATAAAACTATAAAGATAAATATTATCTTAAAATTAGAACCTATCAAGACAATAAAAAGCTTAATATGTTAGATAGAGCAATTACAGAAACAAGAAAAATTAATGATGAAAATAAAAATTGAATAAATTACAATATTTATTAATCCATCAAAAATTCAAGCAAGAAATTATAATAAAGAAAAGTCCTTAACTCGTAGAATTTTAAAAATAGGTTCTTTTTATCAGAGCGAAACATTAGTAAAAATGCGTTACTAATTGCATTAATAAGAAACAATAAAAAAAAATATATATCAGAAATATTTTTATGAAACAAAAGGCAATTGCAATAGGATAACAGATTAAAAAAATCAATCAATGTATTAGCTAATCAATCAATCAATTAATGAAATAGTAATCAGTGAGATCAATGAAAGAATTTGGAATCCAAGAATGAATGGATTATAGTATGGCATAAAAAAGAAAAACTTTAAAATTTGAAAAATCAAATCATTAATGATTATTAAATATATATATATACTAGCAAAAGTACCCGTCGTTGACTGTGTTAAAAAACAGCCTACAGAAAATGGACTCTGATTTATGAAAGGTTATGAAAAGGAAGGGTTGTAAAGAGATAGCTTCGAATTTGGGGGTATCAAAACCAAAGCAAAATATGATGAAAGTAAAAAATAAAATAGATACAACCCATATTTTATTATACCATACCTGTTCACACTGAAACACTTATCACAATATTCTGTGGATCTATATTAAAAAACCGTGTTAAACTTTGTGACATATTTCCATTCTATGGAGGTCAGGTGTGAACGAACACCCCATAATTTAATTATACCATATTTCTTCAAACTGAAACATAATTATCAAAGGATACTTACACAGATAGATATGAACAGTCTTTATTACAGTTTGTGCCTATTTCCATTCTATGGAGGCCAAGCGCGAACGCTGACCCAACAATTTTATTATACCATCCCTATTTAAGCTGAAACATACTTATCAAAGTATTCTTATATACATCTATATAAAAAACACTTGTAAACGTTTTTTTTTTATTTTTAAATTTTTTATTTCCATACTTTGTGGACAAGGTGCGAACACAGACCCCACAATTTTAATGAACCACCGTTCTGCACGATCAAACATACCCATTCCTGATTCCTGTGTAGCAATATGTCTTCTATCATTATATGTAATCAGTTTTTTAAACTAGTCAACCATATAGGAGCCTATTCGTTACCAGACACACACACATACAGACATTCAGCTTTATATTATATATATATATATATTTATATTATATATATATATTTATATTATATATATATATTTATATTATATATATATATTTATATTATATATATATATTTATATTATATATATATTTATATTATATATATATTTATATTATATATATATTTATATTATATATATTTATATTATATATATTGATATTATATATATATTTATATTATATATATATTTATATTATATATATATTTATATATATATATTTATATTATATATATATTTATATTATATATATATATTTATATTATATATATATTTATATTATATATTTATATTATGTATATATATTTATATTATGTATATATATTTATATTATGTATACATATTTATATTATGTATATATATTTATATTATGTATATATATTTATATTATGTATATATATTTATATTATGTATATATATTTACATTATATATATATTTATATTATGTATATATATTTATATTATGTATATATATTTATATTATATATATATATTTATATTATATATATTTATATTATATATATTTATATTATATATATATATTTATATTATATATATATATTTATATTATATATATTTATATTATATATATTTATATTATATATATATATTTATATTATATATATATATTTATATTATATATATATATTTATATTATATATATATATATTTATATTATATATATTTATATTATATATATATATTTATATTATATATATATATTTATATTATATATATTTATATTATATATATATATTTATATTATATATATTTATATTATATATATATATTTATATTATATATATTTATATTATATATATATATTTATATATATATATTTATATTATATATATTTATATTATATATATATATTTATATTATATATATTTATATTATATATATATTGATATATATATATATTTATATTATATATATATTGATATTATATATATATTTATATTATATATATATTTATATTATATATATATTTATATTATATATATTTATATTATATATATATTTATATTATATATTTATATTATGTATATATATTTATATTATGTATATATATTTATATTATGTATATATATTTATATTATATTTTATGTACAGAAAGTTGTTAGTTGAGAATGGTCATTGGTACCGTCGGTTTCAAGCCCGATAATAAGGCCCGTTTAAGGTATCCTTATCAAGCTCTCTTCAGCCAATATTCGTCTCCTCGTATATTTATATTATGTATATATATTTATATTATATATATATATATATTTATATTATATATATATATATTTATATTATATATATATATATATATATTATATATATATATATTTATATTATATATATATATATTTATATTATATATATTTATATTATATATATTAATATTATATATATATATTTATATATATATATTTATATTATATATTTATATTATATATATATATTTATATTATATATATATATATTTATATTATATATATATATATTTATATTATATATATATATTTATATTAGATATATATTTATTATATATATTTATATTAGATATATATATATATTTATATCATATATATATATTTATATTATATATATTTATATATATATATTTATATTATATATATATATATATGTATATTATATATATATATATATTTATATTATATATATATTTATATTATATATATATTTATATTATATATATATTTATATTATATATATATTTATATTATATATATATATTTATATTATATATATATATATTTATATTATATATATATATTTATATTATATATATATATTTATATTATATATATATATTTATATTATATATATATTTATATTATATATATATATATATTTATATTATATATATATATTTATATTATATATATATATTTATATTATATATATATATTTATATTTATATTATATATTTATATTTATATTATATATATATATTTATATTATATATATATATTTATATTATATATATATATTTATATTATATATATATATATTTATATTATATATATATATTTATATTATATATATATATTTATATTATATATATATATTTATATTATATATATATATATTTATATTATATATATATATATTTATATTATATATATATATATTTATATTATATATATATATTTATATTATATATATATATTTATATTATATATATATATATTTATATTATATATATATATATTTATATTATATATATATATATTTATATTATATATATATATATTTATATTATATATATATATTTATATTATATATATATATTTATATTATATATATATATTTATATATATATTTATATTATATATATATATTATATATATATATTTATATTATATATATATATTTATATTATATATATATATTTATATTATATATATATATTTATATTATATATATATATTTATATATATATTTATATTATATATATATATTATATATATATATTTATATTATATATATATATTTATATTATATATATATATTTATATTATATATATATATTTATATTATATATATATTTATATTATATATATATTTCTATAATATATATATTTATATATATATATATTTATATTATATATATATTTATATTATATATATATGTATTTATATTATATATGTATTGATATTTTATATATATATATTTATATTACATATTTATTGATATTTAATATATATATATTTATATTACGTCTGTATTTATATTTTATATTATATATATATATTAATATTATATATATATATATATATTTATATATATATTTATATTTTATATATATATATTATATATATATTTATATTATCTTATATATATATATTTATATTATCTTATATATATATATTTATATTATCTTATATATATATATTTATATTATCTTATATATATATATTTATATTATCTTATATATATACTTATATTATCTTATATATATATTTATATTATCTTATATATATATATTTATATTATCTTATATATATATATATTTATATTATATTATATTATATATATGTTTATATATATATATTATATATATATATTTATATTATATATATATATATTTATATTATATTATATATATTTATATTATATATATTGTATATTTATATTATATATATATATTTATATTATATATATTTATATTATATATATATTTATATTATATATATTTATATTATATATATTTATATTATATATATTTATATTATATATACATTTATATTATATATACATTTATATTATATATATATTTATATTATATATATTTATATTATATATATATTTATATTATATATATTTATATTATATATATATTTATATATATATTTATATTATATATTTATATTATATATATTTATATTATATATATTTATATTATATATATATTTATATATATATTTATATTATATATATATTTATATTATATATATATTTATATTATATATATATTTATATTATATATATTATATATATATTTATATTATATATATATTTATATTATATATATATTTATATTATATATATATTATATATATATATATATTTATATTATATATACATATTCATATTATATATATATATATATTTATATTATATATATATATATTTATATTATATATATTGATATTATATATATATATATATTTATATTATATATATATATATTTATATTGTATATATTGTATATTATATATATTTATATATATATATTGATATTATATATATTTATATATATATTGATATTATATATATTTATATATATATTGATATTATATATATTTATATATATATATTTATATTATATATATATATATTTATATTATATATATATATATTTATATTATATATATATTTATATTATATATATATATATATATTTATATTATATATATATTTATATTATATATATATTTATATTATATATATATATATATATTTATATTATATATATATTTAAATTATATATATATTTATATTATATATATATATATATATATTTATATTATATATATATTTATTTTATATATATATATATTTATTTTATATATATATATATTTATATTATATATATATATATATATTTATTTTATATATATATATATTTATATTATATATATATATATATATTTATATTATATATATATATATTTATATTATATATATATATTTATATTATATATATATATATTTATACTATATATATATATATGTATATACTATATATATATGTATATACTATATATATATATATTTATACTATATATATATATTTATACTATATATATATATTTATACTATATATATATATTTATATTATATATATATATTTATATCATATATATATATTTATATCATATATATAGATATATTTATATCATATATATAGATATATTTATATCATATATATAGATATATTTATATTATATATATATATTTATATTATATATATATATTTATATTATATATATATATTTAGATTATCTATATATTTATATTATATATATATATTTATATTATATATATATATATTTATATTATATATATATATATTTATATATATATATATATTTATATTATATATATATATATTTATATTATATATATATATATTTATATATATATATATATTTATATTATATATACATATATATATATTATATATATATATATTTATATATATATATATATTTATATTATATATATATATATTTATATTATATATATATATATTTATATTATATATATATATATATTTATATATATATATATATTTATATTATATATATATATATTTATATTATATATATATATATTTATATTATATATATATATATATTTATATTATATATATATTTATATTATATATATATATATTTATATTATATATATATATATATTTATATTATATATATATTTATATTATATATATATATATTTAGATTATATATATATATATATTTATATTATATATATATATATTTATATTATATATATATATTTATATTTATATTATATATATTTATATTATATATATTTATATTATATATATATATATTTATATTATATATATATATATTTATATTATATATATTTATATTATATATATATATATATATTTATATTATATATATTTATATTATATATATATATTTATATTATATATATATATTTATATTATATATATTTATATTATATATATATATTTATATTATATATATATATTTATATTATATATATATATTTATATTATATATATATATTTATATTATATATATATATATTTATATTATATATATTTATATTATATATATATATTTATATTATATATATATATTTATATTATATATATTTATATTATATATATATATTTATATTATATATATTTATATTATATATATATATTTATATTATATATATTTATATTATATATATATATTTATATATATATATTTATATTATATATATTTATATTATATATATATATTTATATTATATATATTTATATTATATATATATTGATATATATATATTTATATTATATATATATTGATATTATATATATATTTATATTATATATATATTTATATTATATATATATTTATATTATATATATTTATATTATATATATATTTATATTATATATTTATATTATGTATATATATTTATATTATGTATATATATTTATATTATGTATATATATTTATATTATATTTTATGTACAGAAAGTTGTTAGTTGAGAATGGTCATTGGTACCGTCGGTTTCAAGCCCGATAATAAGGCCCGTTTAAGGTATCCTTATCAAGCTCTCTTCAGCCAATATTCGTCTCCTCGTATATTTATATTATGTATATATATTTATATTATATATATATATATTTATATTATATATATATATATTTATATTATATATATATATATATATATTATATATATATATATTTATATTATATATATATATATTTATATTATATATATTTATATTATATATATTAATATTATATATATATATTTATATATATATATTTATATTATATATTTATATTATATATATATATTTATATTATATATATATATATTTATATTATATATATATATATTTATATTATATATATATATTTATATTAGATATATATTTATTATATATATTTATATTAGATATATATATATATTTATATCATATATATATATTTATATTATATATATTTATATATATATATTTATATTATATATATATATATATGTATATTATATATATATATATATTTATATTATATATATATTTATATTATATATATATTTATATTATATATATATTTATATTATATATATATTTATATTATATATATATATATTTATATTATATATATATATATTTATATTATATATATATATTTATATTATATATATATATTTATATTATATATATATATTTATATTATATATATATATTTATATTATATATATATATATATATTTATATTATATATATATATTTATATTATATATATATATTTATATTATATATATATATTTATATTTATATTATATATTTATATTTATATTATATATATATATTTATATTATATATATATATTTATATTATATATATATATTTATATTATATATATATGTATTTATATTATATATATATATTTATATTATATATATATATTTATATTATATATATATATTTATATTATATATATATATATTTATATTATATATATATATATTTATATTATATATATATATATTTATATTATATATATATATTTATATTATATATATATATTTATATTATATATATATATATTTATATTATATATATATATATTTATATTATATATATATATTTATATTATATATATATATATTTATATTATATATATATATATTTATATTATATATATATATATTTATATTATATATATATATTTATATTATATATATATATTTATATATATATTTATATTATATATATATATTATATATATATATTTATATTATATATATATATTTATATTATATATATATATTTATATTATATATATATATTTATATTATATATATATATTTATATATATATTTATATTATATATATATATTATATATATATATTTATATTATATATATATATTTATATTATATATATATATTTATATTATATATATATATTTATATTATATATATATTTATATTATATATATATTTCTATAATATATATATTTATATATATATATATTTATATTATATATATATTTATATTATATATATATGTATTTATATTATATATGTATTGATATTTTATATATATATATTTATATTACATATTTATTGATATTTAATATATATATATTTATATTACGTCTGTATTTATATTTTATATTATATATATATATTAATATTATATATATATATATATATTTATATATATATTTATATTTTATATATATATATTATATATATATTTATATTATCTTATATATATATATTTATATTATCTTATATATATATATTTATATTATCTTATATATATATATTTATATTATCTTATATATATATATTTATATTATCTTATATATATATACTTATATTATCTTATATATATATTTATATTATCTTATATATATATATTTATATTATCTTATATATATATATATTTATATTATATTATATTATATATATGTTTATATATATATATTATATATATATATTTATATTATATATATATATTTATATTATTTATATTATATATATTTATATTATATATATTGTATATTTATATTATATATATATATTTATATTATATATATTTATATTATATATATATTTATATTATATATATTTATATTATATATATTTATATTATATATATTTATATTATATATACATTTATATTATATATACATTTATATTATATATATATTTATATTATATATATTTATATTATATATATATTTATATTATATATATTTATATTATATATATATTTATATATATATTTATATTATATATTTATATTATATATATTTATATTATATATATTTATATTATATATATATTTATATATATATTTATATTATATATATATTTATATTATATATATATTTATATTATATATATATTTATATTATATATATTATATATATATTTATATTATATATATATTTATATTATATATATATTTATATTATATATATATTATATATATATATATATTTATATTATATATACATATTCATATTATATATATATATATATTTATATTATATATATATATATTTATATTATATATATTGATATTATATATATATATATATTTATATTATATATATATATATATTTATATTGTATATATTGTATATTATATATATTTATATATATATATTGATATTATATATATTTATATATATATTGATATTATATATATTTATATATATATTGATATTATATATATTTATATATATATATTTATATTATATATATATATATTTATATTATATATATATATATTTATATTATATATATATTTATATTATATATATATATATATATTTATATTATATATATATTTATATTATATATATATTTATATTATATATATATATATATATTTATATTATATATATATTTAAATTATATATATATTTATATTATATATATATATATATATATTATATATATATATATATATATTTATATTATATATATATTTATTTTATATATATATATATTTATTTTATATATATATATATTTATATTATATATATATATATATATTTATATTATATATATATATATATTTATATTATATATATATATTTATATTATATATATATATATTTATACTATATATATATATATGTATATACTATATATATATATGTATATACTATATATATATATATTTATACTATATATATATATTTATACTATATATATATATTTATATTATATATATATATTTATATCATATATATATATATATATTTATATCATATATATAGATATATTTATATCATATATATAGATATATTTATATCATATATATAGATATATTTATATTATATATATATATTTATATTATATATATATATTTATATTATATATATATATTTAGATTATCTATATATTTATATTATATATATATATTTATATTATATATATATATATTTATATATATATATATATTTATATTATATATATATATATTTATATTATATATATATATATTTATATTATATATATATATATTTATATATATATATATATTTATATTATATATATATATATTTATATTATATATATATATATTTATATTATATATATATATATATTTATATATATATATATATTTATATTATATATATATATATTTATATTATATATATATATATTTTTATTATATATATATATATATATTTATATTATATATATATTTATATTATATATATATATATTTAGATTATATATATATATATATTTATATTATATATATATATATTTATATTATATATATATATTTATATTTATATTATATATATTTATATTATATATATTTATATTATATATATATATATTTATATTATATATATATATATTTAT